>NC_051310.1:100552739-100855770 GCF_015220235.1 Choloepus didactylus
AGGTCAGGAAATGAGAAAATGTGATGTTCTAAAATGTAAAAAAAAACACAAAAAAATTGTAAATAAAATTGACTAAATCCTAAAAAAAAAAAAAAAGAAAGAGTAAAGGAAAAAGAGAATAATCCCCCTTTCAGAGCTAGTCCCCAGCCCTCCAGTTGAGCAGAATTGGTACTCAGTTCTATTCTGTGTATCCCTTTTCTTGGGACACAGCCCTTTTCCAGTATTCTGAGCTCAGCTGACTCTAAAAGCCTGTTTGTATGTATATATGTGTGTATATATATATATATATATATATATATTTTTCCATCAGCCCTGCCTCACCTCTGCCAGGATAGACTTCAGTGTTCCTTTCCTGCTTGCTCTGGGTTTGTCTGCACTTGTAGCTTGTATTCAGTAGTCCAAATTTGTTAATTAAAATTGTGCTTGGAGCTTGGCTTCCAAAGGGAAGTGTTCCAATTCAGCCTGCCATACCAGTGGGGGAGGGGCGCCAGCTCTGTGATTTGGGGAGCTTAGATTCTGTGCTGCGATCTTAGCCATTCCATCCATTCCATCCATTCCAGACTGGTGTACAGTGTGCGTTCAATTACGGATGAACCCCAAACAGTTGTTACAGACTATTTTCTAGTTATTCCTAACTAAATTCCATACCTCCCTATGCTGCCATCTTGCCCTGCCTCTATGAATCATTTTGAGTTAATTTTTTGAATAAGGTTTGAGGTTTAGGTCCAGGTTCATTTATTTATTTTTTGCCTATGGATGTCCAGTTGCCCAACACCATCTGTTGAAAAGGCTCCCATGGCTTTCAAAATATTTCTGTGTGCCATTGACTCATATGTTTAGATCCCGAATCCCTATGTCCATTTTCTGCTCTACTATACAACTGCTTTTTTGACACCTCTACTTGAATGTCTCTTCAGGAGACACCTCAAACTCTATAGGACAAAACACAACTCATCTCCTCCCCAGTCTTCCCCATCTCAATTAATGGTACCTGGCAATCATTCCTTAGATCATCTTCTCCCTCATTTCCCACATCTATCATCTTGGTCCTGTTAATTCTCTTTCCTCCTAAAGAGTTCTTAGATCCATTCACTTGCTTCCATTTCTGTTGCTACCACCTCGGTTCTCTTGTGGACCATTTTTCAGGATGACTGACTGGACTCCCACCTGCGCATTCTTTGTAGTTATCTTTTACAAATTACGTCTAATTATTTTGCTGCCCTGCTTAAAGTCTTCCATGATTTCTGCTCTTAAAGATTGATAACCTTACCATGATCTGTCATTCCTCTGTGATCTTACTCTTGCCTTCCTTTCCACATCCTCTTGTACTGCACTTCACCTCTCTTAAGTTTGTTCCCCACTGGTTGTCTTTCAGCCCCCACTACTCACTAAGCTCTTTCTTTCCTCATGATTTTCATTTTACATTTTTTCTGCCTGGAATGTTGTTCTTACCCATACTTTGTTCTTACCCATACTTTGTCTAACTCCTACTCATCCTTCAAGTCTCAGCTTGTGTGTCACTCTTAGAGAGATGCTGTTCCTGACCACCAAATTTAAAATAAATCCTCTTGTTATTCCCTCTCATAGAACTCACACCCCCCTCTCCCCTTTATTATTTGTTTAACATCTGTGATCTTCACTAGGCTGTAAGTATCACAAAGACAGAGATATGTCTGTTTTCTTCTTTGTATATTCTTTGCCTGGCCCAGCACCTGGTGTATATAATACATTTGCAGTAAATACTTCTGAATGAATGAATGAAATGGGAAAATACAGTAAGTTAGGAAGATATAGTCAATTTAGGGTAATATATAATTCTGAAGCCCACTAATATTTTCATAAGCTATTTTACTGAGTTCTGTGGATACTTGAACTATCTTTCTTATGCAGTCCAGGCACCGTGTAGTAACTTGAGAGGGAAGATTGTTTTTGTATCTCACCAGTACATTGTGAGTGAGTGAGCTATTTCTAGGCAACTGTAAATGCTTTACAGGTTTATGAAGTAGTATTTGTGCCCTGGTCATATACAAAGAGCATGCTCTTACTTCTGCATGGCCATGGGCTGTGTCTGTCTGTATTGAGGGAACATTATTCTCAAGAGTCTGGTTTTAATTGCTAGCATTTTCTTCTACCGCTCTGTTAGGACACTCTTCTTAGAAAACATGACCTATTTCTTTGCCTTAAGAAAGATTAGGATCATTTCTCTATTTTACCTGGGCTGATGAGCCTCCCTGTTTTTTTTTTGTTTTGTTTCATTTTATTCCCCAAGTGGTTATTGTAAAGAATTTGACTATAATACAAAAATTTTTATATTTCTCATCTCTTATTTTTTTGGATTGTTTAAGAATCATGATGTATTAACACTAGTACTGATTTGTAATGGCATCTGTTTTCCCTCCATCAAAGCAATTAAGTGATCTTCCTACATTGTGGGTGGGCAAGGTTAGCTAGCAAATATTCTTGCAATATCTTCCTTGTAAAACAGTAATTATAAGTTGAATGCCTGAAGAGGCTGAGTCTAGGATATTGTTTGCAGTACAATTTGGCAAGGATAATAGGCCACATACAAGGGCATAGTGATATTTTCAACTTAAAAAAACTTACATGACCCTTAGATTGTGTGCCCCCCACCCCCCACCCGCATTGTCCTTGAATTGTCTCAGTATTGAACAGGAACTCTTTATTTGCAGGCAAAGAGCACTAAAGGTTTGGAACACACTGATTTTGAGGCATATGGATGAAATAAATGTAATTCATCACAGGAATAGAATTGACCACTTCTTTTAGGTATAAATGCTGCTGAGATGTGTATGTTAAAGAAAAGTTTACTTATTTCACTTTTTGCTTAGGTACTGGAACTATTTTTGTCTTATGTTTATATATCCCACAAATATTTGCATAGCTGTTATTATATGCTTGTAGAAAATGCACTTTCTTTTGGTTTGCAAGGACTAAAAAACAAAACAAAACAAAAACTTCCCTCCTTCCCACCTGACAAGACTGTCTACTCCCAGAAGGAAAAGTGGGGTGTTTAAAGGAAAGGTGGTGGCTGAATAATGGGTATTTCATTGTCTACTACATTCCTCCTTTTCCAAAAGACTCCCCATTCATCTTCAGCATTTCTGAAATGTAAGGATCAAATACTATGTTAACTCATTAGGTTACTAAACTTTGAGCAGTCCTGGAGAAATCAAAATCTAAATGAAAATCTGGATCTTCTAATTCTGTTAGGTCACCAAGTGCTTATTTAAAGCCCACTTACAATATACCAGTAGGAGATAGATTTCTGTTTCGGGCACAGGAGAATATACAAAGAAGTTAAAAAAAATCCCATGTTTCTCCACCCAGATTTAATTTTGTAGAGTGTTTATTTTAGGTTTTCTTTCCTTCCCATTAAAACTTTCACTTTGGAGGTCCTAGAGTTTGGGATAAGCAAGTAAGGAGGAGAAACACTTGACCTGGATTCTCCAGGATGGGGGAGTTGAAGAGTACTTCTTTTCACCATCCTATTATTGAATAATTTTATTATGTATTTAAATTATTAATGATACTGGTCTACAGTAGAAGTTTTAGATTTCTGATTTCTCTGCTAAGTAATTTGGTTTAGTCAACACGATCATACATTTGTTTGAGCAAAATGAAAGAGTCATGTTCTGGTGGAAAATGTAACATTTGAAAGAAAGCAATAGACGGAATCTCAGGCAGGGGAAAGGTGGACTCAGTGTTTACATAGATCTAAATCAGTGGTCTAAGCTTATGCATTGTCAAGATTACTGCTGTTTTTGTTCTAAAATTATCAGTACTTTAATTTTGTTTTTAGGCATGATCGTTAGTATATTTTGAAGATCAAAATAACAATAAAGGAGTAAATGAAGTTATTTTGTCAATGGTTTAAAAGATTGAAGAATCTTGATCTAAATGATGATTTCCTAAAGGAAAATCTGGGAAATCTTCAAAAGTTACCTTTTGTTCAGAGAATAGTCCTCAGACCTACAAAGAGGAGGAGTCCTGGAGATGGGTCCACAGTCAGAGCCATTTGATTCTCACAACAGAATGATAAAAGCAATTTAAACCATATTAAACCATGCAGATATTTATTACTATGAATTGGGTAAAATTGGAGTCATTGTTGAAGGATAAACTCTTGGTTATATGAACACGAAACTCTTGAAAGCTATTTAAGCATGGTATTCAGGCTTATTTTCTTGCCCCCATTCTCTGGAATATTTAGGGCTAAGTTGTTAGTTTCTGACATCTGGTGGTTTTAAAGTATTCTGTTCCTAAGAACCATGGTTACACCATTATTATTAAATTAAGGCTGTATTAGAGCAAATTAGCATTTTTCAATCACCCATAGTCCTATAACCCTAATAGTGGTTTTCACTTTTACATCTTCCAATCTTTACTTATATGCATACTTTCTTAGTAATGGTACTTTAAAATTTAATAAGAAGGAATACAGAAATCTAGAGAATTTTTGTATGATTCCTCTCTTCTTTTAAAGGTATGTGTTGGGTGGAGGAGCATTATGTATGGAACTTCTCACAAAACAGGTGACTATTTTCTTATGTAGTACTCGTTTATCTTATAGCGCTCATTTAATTTGATTATATAAATTTGATAACTGAATGGAATAGGTGTTATGTAATAGTACCTATTTAAAAAATATTTTGTTTTTTAATAGCACCTGCTTTTTAATAAGAAAAAGGTTATCCAAAGTTAACCAGTAAATGACACTGTACTTGGGGTTTAATCTGTATTAGGATAGGCATTAAGAGTAACTCTTATTTATGATTATAAACTTACATTAGGCCCTTGAAATACTGTAGATTTTGTTGTTGTTGAGATTCTGGAAATTTGTTCAACATTTATTTGCTGTTGTTATTACATGCCATTTTGTTAAGCTTTCATAACTGGGAATCAGGAACCCCATCATGTTCTAGAAAAGTATTTCCTTCTTCCTGTAGGGCTGGAGCAGTGCCTACTCAATAGAATCGGTCATCATGCAGATCAATGCCACCTTAGTTAAAGGCAAAGCCAGAGTGCAGTTTGGTGCAAATAAGGTAATTTTATTAAGAATTTTACATTAACCATGAGATATATTTCATGTTACCTTCATGAGGCTTCTTCTTGTCTTGACTTAATTGCTTTTGAGATAATTAAGTTTTATTTGATTTGTTTTCTTAAAGTAATAAAACCTATTAAAGTGATCTATAGAAAATATAGAAACTAAAGAAAATCGAAGAGCCATTCTCATTGACAATCACTTAATTATTTTAGTATCTCTTCTATTTATTAGTCTTTTTTATATTTATTATAGGTACACGTCTATAATTTTAGATTTATCATTTATGTATATCCTAATAAATAGAAATTTTATGTACTTTGAAGTTTCCCAAAATTGAAATCATGTTACCGTAGTTAACTCCTAGTGATCATTTATGGTGCTAGGCTCCAGTCTAAACTCTTTACTTGCATTGACTCTTTAAATCCTCTTAATAATCTAAAAGGTAGGTACATTATTGTCCTCATTTTGTAGATGAGGAAACTGAAATGCAGAGAGGTTAGGTGACTTGTCTAAGATCACAGATGGCAGAGTGAGGATTGGAACCAGATGGTCTGGCTTTAGGCTCTTCTCTTAACCACTGTTCTTTATTCATTTACTATGTCAGAAACATCTTTCCATGTCTAATTGTAGTTATTTATAAATAAACATTTAAATGGGCCAAGGGAGTACTCAGACATTAGTATGTTTTGGAACAATACTTTTGTGATGGAAATCATCGTGACTTTTAATGTCTTTTTTAAATTTGGACATTCCTAGAGTTGTGATTTTTTTTTTTTTTTTTTTTTTTTGGTTAAATGTCTGTCTAAATAGCATTAAATCTAAATATGCATTTATAACCGTGTTATCAAACGATGAATTCTCTAGAACTAAGGAGTATAAAATTGAAAAGGTTTAAGAATTTTTTAAAAACTTTTTTAAACAAAAGCATTTATTTGGGATACTACCATAAAGTAACTCATTTTTACTTTTAGCTGTTTTAATATAAAAAACTCAGGTTGGCAATCTCAATGAGTACTTGAAAGAACATTTTACCCCAATAACTCCATTTCTAAACTTCATGTTTCTGGGCCTCTAGATCTTTATCTGAAAATTAAATTGAACTGGATATTTTAAGTCTCTTCCAGTTTTAAAATTGTGTAATTCCCATTTGTTCTATTTTGTGGTCCTCTTGGAATGAAGCATTATCAATATAATTGCTTGATTCTTTACTTTTCCATGATTTCTAGTTTCTTTGGCAAGTAAATAAAACCTTTTTACATGGAATGTTAAATCAGGCTGTGAAGTTTGTACTTTATTATGTCATAACAAGATGAATTTTTTGAATGCATTGTCATGAGGAAACCTTTCTCTTCCATTTTGTAGTTCTTAAATATTACAGTGATGTATGTGGAAACTTTACATGATAGTAATCTTAATTTCACCTTCCAGGATTCTAAACTCAGCAGGGAATAGTCTGAATGTTAACTTTTAAAGGCTACTATCAAAAAAAGTAAGGTTCTGAATGGTACTAAATATGCTACCATTTGTGTAAAAAGAAGAGAAAACAAAAGGATAAATTATATAAATGTACTTGTATAGAGTATCTCTGGAAGAATATTCAAGAAAGTGCTAACAGCTATTGCTTCTGATAAGGGGTAGTGAAATATTGGCAGGGGGCAGGTTAGAGAGAGGAAGGAGACTTCACTGTAAATTCTTTTTTGCTTTTGAATTTCTTTTTGCCATGAGATATTATTTCAAAAATATTTTAAATATTTTAAAAGATATTATCAGCTTCTGTTTCAAACTGAATGAGGGAGCCCCCCCTTCCCCTTAAAATTTTATTGATGTGATAATACAATATATAAACACTGGAAAAAAGAAAAGGTTGCATCAACAGAACTGAAATTTGGAGATAAGGTGAAACTGATAGAACTGAGGAATCTGTAACTCTACAAGGGCAAGAGTCATTGGAGAGGTATAACTATAATCTTGCCATTAGCGTCCCACGGCTCAGAGTCAGCAGGAGCTGACAGCAAGCCATGGGACAGAAGGATGGTGAGCAAGCTGGTTTTCTGTTCAGTTAACATGGAATGCAGTCTGTAACATTAGGTCTAGAAAGCCCTCCTAAGTAAAGGTCTGCTGTCATGACTTTTAGCAGGAATTTGGGGTTTAAAGGCAAGATGTTGGCTTCCATTTACTATTCATAGGGAATGGTAATTAAGTTAAACAGTGAAATCCCAGAGCACATAGTCCTTGGGGCAGTCCCTAACTGATTTCTACAATCAGGAAATGTGCCTATCTTTCCTTGTTGCCCACAGACCTTCAGTATTCACCCACAGAATCCCCTAGTCAGCAATCATATTAAGATGAGAGATCTTTTTTGGGGGGGAGGGAGAGATCTTTTTTGCTGTCTATACTAAGCAATCTAGTCTTCTATCTATAAATGAGCAAGTCTGAGGAGCCAAATCTGAGAACCCTTGCATAATCTTGAGACTCTCCAATGGGGATGAAGCAATCTCATATTAGTTGTATCCATAGTTCTCATCAGAAGCAGACATAAATAGTCTTTGGAGGAAAGCATTTCTAATTTAAACCTGCAGGATTCCAGAAGACTAAGATCAAGCAAATACGAACCACAGTCACAGATCACAAGCACACAAGCACCCAATGCAGGGAATTGGCAGAAACAGTGACTATAAATATACATTTCCAGAGACCATAGGTTTTGGAATTATCAGATATAGAATAGAGACTTCAGATATTAGAATTGTGAGAAAATAGTTATATGAAATCTAATGTAACGAAAAAAGATGGAATCATAAAATTGAGCAATCAGTTTGACCCACAGGATTGATGAGGCAGATCTGAAAACAGAATAGAACTTAGAATTGGAAAATAAAATTGCTGAAATGAGAAACTTAATGGATGGAATATACATCATAAGAGAGAATTAATTAATTAGAAGGTATATCCAAAGAGGTAACTCAGAATGTTGCATAAAGAAACATTGGGATAGACAAGATGGAATAAGTTGTGTGTATGTGTGAGAGAGAGATCAGAACTAGGTCTAAAATATGTCTTACTGAAATCCCAGGAGGAGATAATAAAATTATATTAAAAAGTGAGAGAAACTGAAATTAAAAAGTAGAATGATAGAAGTCCAAATAAATCATTCATCACAAATCTAAATTTACCAGTTAAACAGATTATCAGATTGAATTAAAAAAGCAAAATCTCCATGTTTTTTAGTAACTGTATATTTAAGGATATAAAAATACTGAAAAAAATTTTTTTAAACGAATGAGGGAAGATGATAGTTAGCCAGCATTCTCTAACCAGAAAGAGGTGATGTAGCTGTAATACCAAACAAGTAAGATTTTAGAACAGAAAGCATTAGTGACTACTAGATGATGAAAGTCTCAGTTAACATAGGAGGATGTAGCAGTTTTGAACTTGCATGTAACTGTTTAAAATAGCCTCAAAATATAGAGAAAGGAAACTGATAAAACCCCAGGGAGATATTGACAATTCCACCTCCATAGTGGGGTATTTCAACATATTCCACTCATGGTAAATTAATCAATAAAAATGGCAAAGACTGGAGTAACCAATGAACAGGCTTAATATAATGAACAAATACAGAATTCTGTACCAAATAATTAGATTTTGCACATCCTTCCCAAGCATATAGAATATGAAAAAAATATCATCATAAAGCAAGTCAAAAGATTTAAAGCCAGTTGGTACCATACAAGACCACATAATTTAAATATGATACAATTAATGCTAGAAGACAATAATGAAGATTTTTAAAGTGTAGTAAAAATCAAAATGAATTTGGATATTAAACACACTTCTAAAGAAACTGCTTAAAAATAAAATCAAATTAAACATATTTAGAACTGAACCATAATGAAAATACTAAAAAGTACATATAAATATGGTACATTCATAAAACTAATCCTGTTAAGTGAAGAAAATCTCAAATTCTGAAAAGTAGAATAAGGATAGTTGTCATTCTTTGATCCTAATTGAATAAAACTAAGTTAGTGACAAAATTAGAAAACATTCCTTTGTGGAATTTTAAAACTCAACCCTTAGGATAAATGGAGTGTGAAATAAACCTGCAGAATATCTAGAAAAGATAATGAAATCAATATATATCAGAAACTAAAGGAGAGCTCAGGAATAATCATTGCCTTAAAATCCTTGTGTCATTAAAAAAATAAATAAAATGAATTGAGCCTCTACCTTGGGGTTTGAAAGAACAATCAGACTGAAGGAAAGTAGACGAAATAAACCAATAAACATAAAAGCAGGTATCAGTGAGTTAGTATTAACTCACCAATTATAAAAAGCCTCCAAAGAAACATTCCCCATAAACTAGAATTTGAATATCATGCTATAGACAATTGAGAATGGGGAAGTCTAAAGTTCTTATTTTCTCCTTGTGTTCTGGATGGTTGGGCAGTAGGGTTAGGAAGTGACTGCTCCATGATCATTTGGAAGTTTCAGAGTATTTATATTTTGTTACATACAATCTGTTTCTCTATTTCTGTCCTTATTGTGAAAATACAGATTGGCTGAAAAAAACTCTTTTAACTTTGAGATAACACTACTGCATGGGGGAAAGGATATGAAAAGCCTATATACAGAAATAGAAATACATGGCCTATGAACATACGGAGACATGCTTAACCTCATTCAATAATATGCAAATCAACCATAGAGCGAGAATTAATCTTTGACCTATTATATCATCAAAAATTAACAGATGTTGGATAAAGTACGTAGTGAGGCTGTGTGGGGCACGCATACATGGATGGTAGGCATGTAAATTTGTATAGTCATTTGGAGGGCAAGTTAGCAATATCTCAAAATTACAAAGGCATATGTTTCTTTTAACCCAGCAACCCCACCCTAGGACATTTTTACCAGTATTTTGCAAATACATGTGCAAGGCTGTTTGTTGCAGCATTTTAACAGCAAAATATTGAAAACAACCAAACTTCTAACCAACAGAAGACTGATTAAAATTATAGAATATCCTTAAAATGGAATATTTCTCTGTTTTAAAAAAGAGAAAGGTAAAGCTTTATGTGTATCTGTGAAATGAGTTCCAAGATAAAGTAAAATAAAAGAAGAGAACAGTATCTATATCATGCTGCCATTTTGGGGAGAGGAGTGTGTGTGTGTGTGGGGGGGTCATGGCTAATAAAAATAGCTGTGCTGAGTTTGCTTATATAATCATAATAAAGAAGACTTACAAGAAACTAATAGTAGTGGTTAACCTGGGACATGGAAGGAGAATGGATGGAGGCAGGTTGGAAGGAGAGTTTTCACTTAGAATGTTTTTAAACATTTTTGATTATTGGGCTTTGTGAATTTTATTTTCAAAAATTCCATGACATAGTATACTAGATTGGTATGTACCAGTATGGAGAATGTTCACAATATATTCATTGAGAGTTGAGATGTATGTCAATTGTACTTATGGGGACAAAATTAATCCTAAATTTGGCTCCTTAAAAAAAACACTATATTTTTACCAAATGAGGACTCCTTTAGTAATGTCTTGGTGGCAATTATGAAAATTCTTGAGATTTCTAACTCAAAAATGTCACTCATATGCAGTTCTTTTTCTTATCTGAAGGTAGTATTTTGTAGGGTCTTTTTTTTTTTTGATTAGAAGTTATGAGGAAGAGTGTTTTTTTAAAAATGCAGTTTTATTGAGATATACGCACCATACAGTCCATCCAAAGTATACAATCAATAGCTCACAGTATCATCACATAATTGTGCATTCATCACCACAATCAATTTTCAAACATTTTCATTACTCCAGGAAGGAAAAAAAAGAAAAAGAAAAAAAACCCCAAAACATCCTGTACCTGTACCTGCCCCCATCACTGATTCCTAGCATTGGTGCGGTACATTTGTTACCACTGATGAAAGAATATTACACACTTCAGCCCTGTTAAATTATACTCACAATAATGTGCTACCATCACCTCTCTACATTGAGAGTCTGTTTTAACTAGCTTCTAAATAGTGTCCTTTAACTTGGTTCACCTGTTGTGGAGATGGACACCAGAACTATAAAGCTTTGTACTTGTCCAGTGATACAAGGACCTATAAAAATGAACTTTGAAGCTTATAGTTTTCATTGGAATATGATTTTGACTTTGTTACTTTTAAAAAAATAGTAGGGAATAATGAAATTAAGAAATGAAGGTATTAAGTTCAGTAATTCTTTTTGAATTGGAAATATAATTCAAGTTACCTGTACTTTTAAGCATACTGGTGATATATCAATATGTTTATTGTAATGATTTTCATCTAGTTACAGTTTTGATTTAAAATGTGTAATTCTCTTTCAGAATCAATATAATCTAGCAAGAGCCCAACAATCCTATAATTCCATTGTACAGATACATGAGAAAAATGGTATGTTTAACTCAACACGTATTTATTGCCATTTATGAAGTTTTACATAATGTATTATTTATCATGTATTTCTCTAAATCATCCTTATGTACTTCATGTTTTTGACATACGTACACACTTTATTCAAGTAGGAATACTTCTAATTTCAATATATTTGGGTTGTAAATAAAAAAGAAATTAAACTTTAATAAAAGATCTGTCATTAAAAAAAATATTTTCCTAAGCTTTATGTAGTTGTAATGCACACTTTGTAAAACATTTTTGTCTCTAACAGTGAGGTTAAAAAACAGCTATACTTGGAAGTCCTATTTTCAAATGCCCTTTGTGTCACGTACTAGCCTTTGAACCTGAACAATTCTGTCACCTCTCGAAGCCTCAGTTTCTTCTCTCTAAAATTGAAATAATAGATATCTTGCCAAATTTGTGAAGAACAAAACCAGGGTAGATTCCTGTAACACTCTTTAACTAAGTGCTTTATAATAAAATATTCATTGTAGCATGGTAGTGAAATGGATACCTTTTTTGTGCAGAGCAAATAATCTAATAGGGAAAGGTTTCTAACATTCTTTACTTTGGTAGAAATGTGACAGGTTATGATTTAAGACTTGTGTTCTGTGCCCACTTTTATTTGATTGACAAAGTAAACATCATTTTTTCAGTGATTGCTTAAAACAGAAAATTTCAAGCTGAGAGGGAAATAATAAAACTTGAGGGCAAGGCCAGGTTTTCATAATTCTAACTATTTCCACACACTAAATTAGTAGATCCAAAGAAGCCTGTATACTATTTCATAATAATGTGGATGCTCTACAAATCTGCTGCAGTAGTGATTTAGTCTTAAACAGTACTTTGTCTCATTTGTTTTTCTGCAGAGAGCTTAGATTTTTGTGGGGGGGGGGTGACACATTTTTTCTTACCTTTCTCTTTCTTAAAGCAAATATTACAATCTGCATTCAAAAATGTTTGTGGAAGGTGCTGTATTTGAGAGTGTGTGGGTATGTGTAAGCTTAGCTCTGGTGAAAAGAGCATAATATTGAGAATTAGTAGGAATAGACTTTACTTTGGCTTCTGCTACTAATTCTGCACTTATCCATAGTTACTTAGTTACCACACCTGTAGAAATGGGTGTCTCATTGGTGAAATACTGCACTGGGTGACAATTCAAGTCCCTCTTACTCTAAAATGCCAGGATTTGATTTGTGGGATATTATTTCTGAGGTTGACATTAAACTCTTCTATATATAATTCAGTGAGGTTTGCTTCCAAATACATAATTGAAATGGAATACAAACCTATCTTGCAGTATACCATTCCATAGTGTCTTAATTTATGTTCAAAATGTAAGTTAAACTTATTTTTAGAAAATAGCTTTATACTGTGAACATACCAAAGTGCTATGTTACCAATCTAAGTGTAACTTTAATTTCTGCAGTAAGTTGAAACGCTGAAATTATGAGAATAGAATGTAGCCAACCTTAACAGAATGCCAGTTCTACTAGTTGGTTTAATAATTAAAATATTTTAACTATTTTCCCCCTTTATTTTTAGGCTGGTACACCCCTCCAAAGGAAGACGGCTAAATGTGTCTACTGTCATATGTTTGGACCAATGTTGCTTTAAAGAAAATGTCTCCAACATGGCAGACACAAGCTTTGAGTGCCCCTATAGCAGCAGTTACCGAAGACATTAGCTAATAGATGTTTTAGTGGATAATCTGTTAACTTACATCCAATATAAGTTACAGCCTTTTCATTTTGCTCATCTTAGGTATCTTGGACTGAGCAGTGGGGCCTTGACTGCATTTTTCCTGATAAATACAAATACTGGCCACTTCTTACCACTTCTTTTTCTTGAAAAGTAAAACCTTCTAAGTGGACAAGTCAGCATCAAGTTAGTAAAGTTGTGAACCATTTTGGGTAACTTTCCTGTATTGAGCCCATGGATTACAAGGACTTGCAATATATTGTTTCATTTAGAGCCAATAAAAGTTTAATCGTTGTTTAATATTGGTTTATAAAAGTCTTCTAAATCACCGTAGCTTTTTCAGGTCTAAATCTCAAACCATTTTATGATACTGCCAAGATAATGACAGGAAACCTACTCATTAAATTAAACTTTTTTCTGGCTATATGAACCATTTCCCGAAAATACACTCTTAATTGGTTTGTAGTGTACTTTTTTAGGTAAAGCAAAAGAAGGTTGTGGCACTTCAGACTTTTGAGTAGTAATTTCCACTGGGGCATCAGAGTCTTGCTGGGCTGAATCTGCTACTTTTTGGTTCAGTATTCTTTATGAAGAAGAGCTGCAGTACAGAGCCTGAAGTTATTTAAAATACTAAGTCATTTTACTTGTCCATTTTATTAATGGGATGTTGCAATCATTTGTAAACTAATAAACTTATAAAGTGATTGGCACAAAGACAGACTCCTTGAGCAAAAGCTGCACAGTTAAGCAAAAAAGATATCTAATTTGAAGACTCTTAAAATTTGTTGCCATAGTTATAACAATGGCTTTTACACTGAAAGACTAATGGGAAATCAACATGTTAATTCTTTTATAAAATCCGATTAAAATCAATGTACTTTCCATTTTATTGCCTTACCTGAATCAGTTCTGTTTCTTGGTAATCGATTTTTTTTAATACACCCAAGTTTGATTTAAAAGTAAATTCTAGAAAATAAGCACTTTTAAAAAGAAATCCAGAAGCACATTTTCCTGCACAAACCAGTTACAAAATTCAGAAGTGTTTCTTATGCGTTTGCTAAGATTCAGTTTTTAACTTTGTAAACCACATCAGTGAAACTTGGCATTTCTGAATTATTGTGTATGTTTAATTTCTTTTGGTTCTATTTTGGATAAGAGGACAGTAAATAAGGATTTTCTGGCATTTTTTGTTCTCTTGGTTACATTTATATAAAGTTCTGATACCCAGTTCAGATAACAAGTGGCAGGACAGAACTCTTTGAAGCATTAAAGTTCCTTAAACCTAAGGCTAAATCTTGAATACATTATTGAATTCTTTAATATCCTGATGGCTAGAAGAATGACAGCTGCACATTTGGCATGCTTTTCTTGGGGGGGGGGGATTTTATTTTTCATTGCAGATTTATTTGGCAATGTACAGTAAATTTTGTAAACTTGCATCAAGTTTATGAATAAAGAACCATTTAAAAAATTACTTTGTCATTTTTCCCTCATGAGAGAGATCTCTTCAGGAGTTTCTAGGCTCTATTGAGTTTCTGAAGTAGGATCATTTAAGGTGGGATGGACTGAGGAGATGTTTGAGAGGAAGAGAGGCAGATTGACTTAAGAAGAGGAAGCTAGAGAACTCAGAAATGGTGTGTACAGATTTGGTATACTGTACGTGGCTGGACCTGGGTCCTAGCCAACTGGGGCCCCTAAACCAATGGCAGGTGAAAAGGATATGGTCATGATTAGCTTGGACTGGTGATTCTCAAATTGTGATTTGGGGGACCCTGGAAAAACCTCCAATTGCTTTCAGAAGGTTTACAAGGTCAAAAGTATTTTCATAACACTAAAACATTATTTGCCATTTTACTCTTATTCTCTTGCAAGTGTACAGTAGAGGCTCTGTGATGCGTTATATTGCAATTGATTGAATTCAGAAGCAGATATGTCTTTTATTATGTCAGAAATTAGCGATATGCAAAATAAAAAGTTTTGCTATACTATTCACTATTTGGGGGCAATGGGTTTTGGAAATAGTTATTTTTCATAATATGAAAAATTTTGTTAATGTGCAGTCGATTTTTAATTTTAAATGAATATTTTCTCATTTTAATTTTCAACAAATGGGAAATTTGATGTAAATAATTGATAGTTACAACCCACATAAACAGAAGCCCTTCGGAATTGTCAATTAAGAGTATAAAGGGGTCCTGAGGCCAAAATGTTTGATAACCACTGGTTTAGACCACTCAAGGTTACCCTCAGGAGATGGGTATCAAATCAGGGTTCTGTTAGCAAGGAAGCAGCTGGAGGAATGGATGTTAATTGGTGAAGCAGCAGTGTTTACTGTGCTTACATTTCTTGTACCTGTGGTTCTCAAATTCGGTTTTCACCAGCTTGTTAAAACGCAAGATTGCTGATTCAGGCCTGGGGTGAGGCCCCAGAATATGCCAAAACTTTACAAATTTCCCAGGTGAATCTGAGGCTGCTGGCGGAGAACCAGTGGCACGGTTTGGGACGTACTTTCACAGCCAGATTTTATTCACCCAACTCAGAATGGCAGGTGCTATTTATACCGCTTTCACATTAAGAACACTAGGGCCACAATGATTAAGTTCACGGTGTTGAATAAAGGCCGTCAGGAACGTAGCCAAAAACTGAAACCCAAAATCACACACTGTCAATTTTTAAAAGCATATACTGATTTAAAAAACTTATTTCCCTGAAAAAAACAAAGGCAAATACTGTCCATTCAAAATTGGGCGCATACTAAGACAGTGGTACTATAATGACCAATACTACCGAGGCTTCAAGGAACTCAAGGATTAGGGAAAGATGCAAATCGACAAAGAAAACACAGCGCTGCATGTGCAGTGAGAGACACAGAGTTTAACTGGCAGAGGCGTAAATGGTTCCGGGAAGATTACAGAAAACATCCAAAATCTCCAAACACAGACCTCCGAAAGCACCGCCGGAAACCCGGTTGGCCTGTAGTCACGTGGACGGCTCTGGGGGCAGCCCTGCCTTCCACGTCCGGCCGGAAGTGGCGCGCGCGCGCCTGCTCAGTGCGCGCTGGCTTGGCTCAATTTAAGCAGGTCCCTCTGAGCCGCCGTAGTTTACTCCTGGCGGGTTGGTCAGAAATGGAGTCGGTGGGTGTCTGCGGTAATCACCGCGGCCCCTCCTCCGCAGACCCGCGAAGTACCTTCGTGTTGAGTAACCTAGCGGAGGTGGTGGAGCGCGTGCTCACCTTTCTGCCCGCCAAAGCGTTGCTACGGTCGGCCAGGTGAGGAGAGGGGAGGTGGAACGCATGCCTTGAACATGCCCGGCGTTGGATGGGCAAGAGACCACCTGGACTCAGGCGTTCTTCCGGTTTTCTAGCCTTGCCCGGAGGTGACGCCTCAGTCCGTGAGGGCGCCCTTAGCTTTTCCATGAGGGGGTAAGTTCCCCCAGGGTTTTCTTGGAGTCCAACTCTTCCAAACCAGTGCCCCGACACCTCTCTTTGCCGACGTTTTAGAATCCGGCAGCTGTCTCTAACTGCTACGCTGACGAGTGGCGGCAACCATGGGCGGCGGGAGAGATAGAAATGAACGTCTGTTCGCAACCCTTTGTGCATTTTCGTCCTCAGTGTGTGCCGCTTATGGAGGGAGTGTGTGCGCAGGGTGTTGCGGACCCATCGGAGTGTAACCTGGATCTCCGCGGGACCGGGGGAAGGCAGCCATCTGGAGGGGCATTGTTTGGTCCGTGTGGTAGCAGAGGAGCTTGAGGCAAGTAATAAGGCGGTTTCGGTGCATAGTCAGTTGCAGGGTTGGTAGGTTGGTGGGTCGGTCTTTCAGAAGTCTTTTTTTTTTTCAGTGTCAGTTTTGCATATGACTTTTTTGTAATGTAGGAAACGTTTTCTCATGCTTCGGGAAAAAAGCTTTGTAATCATCAATTTTAATGACTGTATAATTGTAATGATTCTTTTGACCATTCTTCATATGTTGAGTATTTTAAGTATCCAAATTTTCACTATTTTAATAATGCTATTCAGAACTGTCCCTTCACTTGCTTCTCTTGAAGCAAGTATTCTTGTTTCTGTTTTGCAGGTGAAGGAACTGGGTTTTCCATGCTTATTGGAAGTTTCCAACCAGAAAATGAAGAGCCAAAACTTAAATTGAAATATTTCAACCCCTGATCCAGTACTCTTGTTTTGCATCTCTGGGCCCCAGTTTCAAAAGGGGGTGTAATTCTTGAGGGAGTAAAAACTTGTACAGTTGAATCAGAAAGACAGCATCTTGAACACAGGTGACAGTGAGGTTGTGATATCTCACTTGGGAGTGAAAGGGAGCCACTTGAGAGTAAGTTGCTGACCTGATGCTCTGTCACTCCCTTATATTTTTACATAGTATGTACAAACAGGAAAATTCTACATAGCCATGATACGGCCATCTCAAAATCAGGAAATTATCAAAATCAGGAAATTATTTTCTTGGCTTTCACAGTCTTGACATGTGTTAGATTTATAGGCCAGTTATTTTGAAGAACCTACATCAGTTTAGGTGTTTCTGATGATTACATCCAGGTTATGAATCTTTGGCAGGAATATTATAGAAGTGATGCTGTGTTCTTAGTGCACCTAATGAAGTGGCATATGATTTCCGTTTATCCCTTTACCAGAGATATTGTCTTTGTTTATACTCTTTTCTGCAGTAACTGATAAGTGTTTTGTGGGGAGATACTTTGAAACTATGTAAATACTTTGTGTTCTGGTTTGCTAATGCTGCTGTTTTTGCAAAATAGCAGAAAATGGATTGGCTTTTATAAAGGGGGTTTATTTAGTTACAGAGTTACAGTCGTAAGACCATAAAGTGCCCAGCAATCGGGTACCTTCACTGGTGGATGACCAATGGTGTCTGGAAAACCTGTGTTAGCTGGGAAGCACATGGCTGGCGTCTGCCTGCCATTTTTGGTTTCAAAATGGCTTTCTCTAAAATGTCAGTGCCAGCTTCCAACAGCTGTCTTCAAAATGTGTCTCTCAGTTGCAGCTCCTCTTCAAAATGTCACTCTTAGTTGCTCTCTCAGCTCCTGTGCATTCTTCAAAGTGTCCCTCTTGGCTGTAGCTGTGTCTGGGCCTTTGTGGCTGTTTTTAAAGTACTCCAATGATCCAATAAAGACCCACCCTGAATGGGTGGGGCAACACTTCCATGGAAATAATCCAATGAAAGGTCTCGCCCACAGTTAATTGGACATCTCCATGGAAACACTGAACGCTGATTAGGTTCCACCCTAATCAACACTAATATGTCTGCCCCTACAAGACTGCATCAAAGTATATGGCTTTTTATGGGGGACATAATATATACAAACCAGCACACTGTGTTTCTATTTATTTATAGCTCTAAGGACCCTGAGTTGTTCTTTTATTCAATGGAATATAATCTGTTAATATTTATTTTGGTGCCCAATTTGGCAAGCAGGAGGTCTTTCAAGCTGGGTTCAGTGTCTTTTAGAGATAACTGCACCATCTTTGAGCAGTTCCTTGCTTTCCGGCACAAGATGGTCTAAGCTCATCTTGTATTACCTTTCCCAGTCCTGGAATTAGTCATTGTTTCAGAGTCCTTAGTAGAGAATGGTATGTATGTATGTATGTATTTATTTATTTGCTTTTATAAAGGGGGTTTTATTTGGTTACACAGTTACAGTCTTAAGGCCACAAAGTGTCCAAGGTAACACATCAGTAATCGAGTACCTTCACTGGAGGATGGCCAATGGTGTCCAGAAAACCTCTGTTAGCTGGGAAGGCACGTGGCTGGCATCTGCTCCAAAGTTCTGGTTTCAAAATGGCTTTCTCCCAGGGCATTCCTCTCTAGGCTGCAGTTCCTCAAAAATGTCACTTTTAGTTGCACTTGGGATATTTGTCCTCTCTCAGCTTCTCCAGAGCAAGAGTCTGCTTTCAATGGCCATCTTCAAACTCTCTCTCATCTGTATTTCCTGTGCTTTCTTCAAAGTGTCCCTCTTGGCTGTAGCAAGCTTGTGCCTTCTGTCTGATCTTATATAGTGCTCCAGTAATTTAATTCAGACACACCCAATGGGTGGGCCAACACCTCCATGGAAATTATCCAGAGTCATCATGCACAGTTGGGTGGGGTGCATCTCCATGGAAACATTCAAAGAATTACAATGTAATTAACACTGCTAGGTCTGCCCACACAAGATTACATCAAAGACAATGACATTTGGGGGACATAATACATTCAAACTGGCACAGTGACAAATTTCCAGTTCAAAAGTTAAAAATGTATCCATGCAAGGGCATCAGCAGGGGGGGTATCTTCACTGAAAAAAGGCTGTTATCATTGGGAAAACTGTTACCTCTGAAGGAATGTGGATGGCACCTGCTCACTCCCAGGTTGCTTTACAAAATGGCATTCTCCAAAATGTCTCTTGGCTTAGCTTCTCATAGCAAACTCTGGGCTAACATCTCTGAAGAATCAGCAAAATCTGTTTTCAGTGGCTGTCTCTAAAATGTCTCAGCTAAAGCACTGAGATCCTTCTTTCTTAGCTCTTATAGGGCTCCAGTAAGCTATTCAAGACCTGTGCTATATGGGTGAAGACACACCTCCATGGAAATAATCTAAACAGGGTTATCACCTAGATTTTGGTGGGTCACATTTCCATGGAAAAAAACAAAGCCAAAATTTCCCACTAAATCAACACTAAGACATCAGCCCCCACAAAATTGCATTAAACATAGCTTCTCTGGGGGACATAATATATCCACACTGGCACATTCCACACCCTGGAACCAAGAGAAGCATGACGTTTCCATACACAAAGTACATTCATCCCATCACATCACAGAAACTTAAATCCTTTCGGTAACAAAGGTAAGTACAAGAACCCATCAAAATCAGTCACAGGTGTTGTCATGTCCTAAAGCAACATTCCCTTCTAGCTGTGGACCTGTGAAACTTAGAACAAGTTATCTGCTGCCAATATAAAAAGGAGGAACACCCATAGCATAAAGGTTCCTATTGCCATAGGGAGAAACTGAAAGGAAAACAGGACCAAAACAGTTTCTAAAACCCTCAGGAAAATACCATTAGAATTCAGAGTCTCTGAGTCACTTATATAATAATGTTGTATCCTTGGGGCTTCAGAGACCAGGAGCACAAACTTTTCCAAAGATTTATGCAGAAGCCCCTTTTTTTCCAAATGCTAGGATGAGTGTTCAGATATTTCCACACATTAGGAAGACCACTTTCTACTTGGCCCCACCTTTCTCCAACATCAATGTGCAGCATGAAATCTGCCTCTCCAGGGTCAATTCTCTGTCCTCTACAAATAGTAGGGTGGTGGCCATGTTCCCCCCAATCTGTGTGGAATGTGCTCCCCCAACTCTGAACCTTAGGTGGTAGCCCAGTTCCTGAGCACCAAGGCAAAGAGCCTACTTCCTGATTTTTGGGCAAACTGACCCTTTCCATATGCACTTGTTGCTCTACCCTCCTTGCCTGAGATTTCTTGACTCCAGACCACAATTTCCATGATTTTTCCTTCAAGAACATTTTCCTTCAATTTGTCCCAATTCCATTCCCTCCAGTCCAGACTGCCAGTGATTATAGTTATACAGATCTCACAGAAGTTGTTGGCTTGGCATGAAGCATGTAAGGGTCAAAACCATTAAACAATATGACTTTCCACAAATCCTATCTGATAATCACATCTCCAATCCTGGCTTGTACTGAAATGATGGTTGGGTTCCATGTTTGGTTAAATCCTTATGTAGGGCTGTAGCTTCTGAGATCTAACTTTTTGGAAGCCAGAATTTTCCAAACTATCAGTTTCTGTTTTCTTTTTACCTAGAAGTACATTTCTCAGCTTACTCCTCTCCTCTTGCATTTTACTATATGCTGCAAAGAGAAACTGGGCTACATCTTCCATGTGTAGTTTGGAGATCTCTGGAGCTAAGTATTCCAGTTTGTCACTTTCAAATTCTGCTTTCCATGTGACACCAGGACCCAATCTTGCCAAATTCTCTGCCACTTTAGAACAAGGATAACTTTTCTGCCAGAATGCAACATCACATTTGACATTTCTGTTCAAAGTCTCATCAGAGCTATCTTCAGAGTCTGTATTCCTACCATCAGTTTCTTTGAAGCCATCAAAGTCTTTTCTATCAAGTCCTCACAGTTCTTCCAGAATCTTCCCCCATCCATGTAAAAAGCCATTCCAAAATGTTTGGTATTTGCAAAGTCAGCAAAACCCCTCTTCTCTGGTAACAAAGTCTATTCAAGTTTGCTAATGCTGCTGTTGTGCAAAATACCAGAAATGGATTGGCTTTTACAAAAGGGGTATATTTGGCTGCAAATTACCAGTTCTAAGGCCATAACAGTGTCCATACAAATACATTCACAAGGGTGTACCTTCCCTGAAGAAAGGCTGCTGGCATCCATAAAACCTTTCTTTGCTGAGAAGACATGTGGTTGGCATGTGCTTGATCCCACTTTCCACTTAAAATGGGGTTCTCCAAAATATCCCTGGTCTTATGTTCTTGGCATAAACTCTGGGCTGCTATCTTCTAAGCATCAGCAAAATCTGCTCTCGGCAGCTGTGTCTAAAATGTCTCTCTCAGCTTCAGCACAGAGCTCCTTCTCTCTGGGCTCTTATATGGCTCCAGGAAACTAATAAAGACTGGTGTTATATGGGTGGGAACACACATTCATGGAAATAATCTAATCAGAGTCATCACCTAGAGTAGGGTGGGTTGCACCTCCATGGAAGTAACCAAATCCATATTTTCCCACTTAGTCAACATTAATAGATAAGCCCCCACAATATTGCATTAAACATGGCTTCTCAGGGGACATAATGTATCCAAACTGTGACATTCCACACTGTGGAACCCAGAAAAACATGATGTTTCCATACACCAAATGTATTCATCCCATCATATCACAGAAACTTACATCTTTCAGTAAAATTATGCAAGTATGGGAAGGGCAAGATGGCACACTAGTGAGGTGTGTCTTCATTACTCCTCTGGGACAGTTGGTAGAAATCCAGGAAGTACCTGTTTTCTTCCATGGCCAACCACCATTGGGGTCCCGGATGCTGAAGCAAGACGCTCTCTCATTCAGAGTATTGGTTTTCAGGATTCTGAATGGCTTCCAAATTCCGGGTCTCCCGGGCATCGCTACTCCCTGCCGCCATTTCCGCAGCCTAGGTGCCTTTACCTGCGCCGTCGGTGGAGGCCTGGGCACCAAAGTGGTGCACCAGCGGGGTCGTGGGGTCTCAGATGCTACCGTGTCGAGAATGGTATTTAAAAGCCAAGGTCTGGACCCCGGTTATACTCATTGCTATTGGGTTTCCTGCTCCAAAGCCCAGTGAGTGGACACAGCCAAGGAACATTTGCATGTATATTCATACATACATGGGTGTATGCATTTATATATACATATATGCACACATTTGCAACTATATTTCTATCTGTAATGGAAATTCATATGTTCACAATCCAATTATCCAGTCTAGGGGTCTTTATAGTTTTCTCTCTGCCCATATTTATATTTCTCTTTCAGATAATGAGAAACCTGGCTCCCTTCAATCTTAATAAATTTAGCTATTAGATCAATTCCCATATGTAACCAATCTTCTGTTATCTCCTTTCTCTTGTGGATTTTCTCTTTACCCTGTTTAGGCTCTGGGACTCTGATCCCAAGTAGCTCGCCAATATCCAGAGACAGGTTTGCAGAGACAGGCTTGCAGAAAACTTTGTTCTTTGGCACTTTGGCCCAAATCCTGCCCTGTCAATTTCTAGGAGTTTGTCATTTGGAAAAAATTTAAATGCAAGCAAAGACTTTTCTGTAAAGATTTTCTTGGGAGCATCATTTATAAAAAGGGAAATTGAAAACAGCCTAATGCTTATCTAATAAATTAAGTTTTTAAATGATAAATTGCAAGATACATTAGTGACATGGGGAAATGTTGATTTTTAAGTAATAAAAGCAAAGTATGAAATTATACGTTTAGTATACTCAATTATTAAAAACAAAACAAAAAAATAGAAAAGAAATAAACCAAAACATTAGCAAAAGATGACTTTGGGGATAGAATTATTTGTGAAATTGTTTTATGTGTCTTTAAACTGTTCCTTTTTTTTTTAAAAGTTTACCCCAGCAGGTATTATTTTTATACAGTTTTAAAAGTTTATACATTGTAATGGCTGTTCTAGGCAGACTGACTTAGGTGCAAACTTTAGCTATGTGACTTTGAAAATGTTATTTAACCTCTGTGCCTCTCTGTAAAATGAGAAGAAAAATTAATTTCCTTTATGCCTTCATAAGGATTAAATGATGAAAAGGTAATGCATGTAACACACTACCTACATTACCAGGAATATAAGTTTTCAGTAAATGTTAGTAAATATTCTTTATTATTAATATAGCTGTTAAAGTTCATGTTATAATAAAAACAGATATGCATTGTAATAACCCCTTATATGTATGAGAAAAAAATAGGAATCCTATGCAAATCCTACATGCCTTTTCCTTTGTGTTTCCAAATTGTCTATAGTGGATATGTTACTTTTATAGATTTTTGTTTTAAAAGTTGCTCTACCTCTTATTAGAAATATTTTTAAAGTCCACTAAATGGTTAATAAAACTTCTTGCCTTTTGTAACTTCTTTGAATAATTGAATGAGTCCTAGTTGTCTTATATTGTTGTGCTTTGAGAAAATTTTTGTGTTGAGAATTGTTCGTTATTGTCACTACTTCTAGTGAGAATTAGGTAGGGCAATTCAGCAATATTTTTTTCAGTGGATGCCAGAAAAGAGAATCATGAGATCTCAGGATTAGACTTCCAAACATTGTTTACGAATAGGAAACCTGAGGCCTAGAAACTTCCTGAAGGTAACTTTGCTAATTTGCGACAGAGTTAGCACTAAGACGTAAATCTCTTGAATTCTCTGTCTTCTATGCATTATACCAGGCATCAAAGACAAATGACTCGAAAGATCAGGCAGGTTACTGAAGTGGGTCAGGTGGCTCAGTGTAACATAAATAGGAGTGGTAGGGCCATGGCAAAGCAGAGTACTAGCCCCTGTTTAACAAACCCAGTCAAGAGGATGCAGTCTAAGCATGTCAGATTATATAGTTTTCCAGAAGAATCTGGAAATCCATAATTTGTGTAAAAATTCTGTGGAATTTTTAATGTTGGCAACCAGTTTACGTTTTTTGAAAAGGCTTCATGGTCCAAGGAAACCATATACATAGGTCTTATGCAGCACTACAGTCACCACAGAACATATGCTTCTCAGTATCTTTTATGAGAATTTGTCTATATAAAATATACTCTGAAGCATCTTAACATTGCCCAAAGTTAAAATGGATCAACATTTTTCCTTTTTCATTTCAGCAACATTGAGGCTTTGCAATGTGCTAAGTAGTTCATTCTATTTCTCGTAGTAAAAATCTTTAACATAACCAGCTTGGAAGGAAAAGTATCTTCACCCTTTTGATTTTATTTAGCTACTTTATCACTTACTTGTAATGTGAAGTTTAGTGGAAAACAGATGAGTCTGAGTAAGCCCAGCTCATAAGGTGAGGTAGGGCACAAATAAGAATGCCTGGGATATAAGGGATGTCCCATAATGAAGTATTCCTAAAGTATAAGGTCAGCTAAGAAAAGGTTCTATAGATGAGGTAGCACTGAAGATGGCTCTCGAGAGAAACAGTCTTGAATCAAGTGCAAAAGGAAGACAGGAGCAGGAGAACATGTGCAGAAGTGGTTGTGTCTTGATAATAGTTAAGCTTAAGGTACCTGTAGGAAACTGGTTGGTAAGGCTGGAAATGAAGGCCTGCAATATTTAATTTGACAGGCAAGGAAAAGAAGAGTGATATAGTCTGTTTGCATTTCCCTTTATTGATAAGTTGTTTCTGATACTGTGATGCCTTTTCAAATAAAGCAAATGGCATCTTTTGTTGGCATTTATAATGCTTTTAGTCTAGGAGGGAGCTTAAGTTGTTATTATGAAATTGAACTTGAGGGCTATAATGTGTTTTATTTGAAGGAATAATGGGTGTTCAGTAAGTGGTTGAATGGAAAATGAAAGAGAATGATTGAAAAATGAATGAGGAGTGGATCCTCAAAATGCTAATGTTGACCTAAAGAAAGGAAGGACAATAGCAAGTTGGACCCGGGAGATGCTTTAGGGACCAAGAAAGCACTCATACATTCTGATGTGTTTTTTCTTTGCAGAATGTTCACATTTTACCGAGGACGGTTCTCTACATGGCTGATTCAGAAACTTTCTTTAGACTGGAAGAGTGTCGTGGCCACAAGAGAGGTGACTATCTAAAAAAAAAAGTTTTGGTATTTTTTTGTTTCCTTTTGTAATTTTTGTGTGGAGTTAAACACTGTACTCTACCAGTCCTGAGAGTTACTTTCTAAGGCTCTGGGCCTGTCCCCTTTGTATGTGTGAATATATCTGTCTTTGAACTTTGAGGAGCCTTTTTGCTCCAAAGATTGTTTTTTAAACTTTGTAGTACAGTTGAAGCAAATCTTGTAGAACTGTGTTCTCATTTTGAAATACTTTAATCCACCAGGTACTGCTGTTTATTATTAAAACAAGAAGTATATCTTTGGCTGTTTGAGACTTTTATTGTGTTTGGATAATGGGGCCCCATTTACCAAAGTCAACTACAGATACATTCTTCTTGGCTTGCTAAGGGAAAAACCAGGCAAAATGTCCCAAGATAGGCATGCTGAGGCCCAGAGTTAGGTAATGGATTTTCATTATCTAATCTGAATCCAGGTGACTGTTATGCAGTCAAAAAGTAGGTAATATCAGCTGAACAGAAAGGTACAATAGCAAATGTAAAATTTTGTTTCTGCTGCTAGTTTTAACACAATGGGGTGAAAGCGTATATCAGCAAAGGGGAAAGGAAAACTGATGATGCTAAAGATGAAATTTAGAATTGAAAATAAAAAGCAGGGGCCAAAAGGTGGGGGTGGGCAGATATTAATCAAAGACTTTAGATTTTCTTAAAGCTTTCTGTGTCAAATGACTTAAAAATTATCCACATATTTGCTTTTCTCTTGACAGTCAGATTTTAATGACATTTAATAATTTTGTTATTGCATATTACAGCAAGGAAAAGAACTAGTATGGAAACAGCGTTTGCCCTTGAGAAACTATTTCCAAAACAATGCCAGGTCCTTGGAATTGTGACCCCAGGAATTGTAGGTGAGAGAAAATGCCAACTTGATGATCTCATGCTTGGCATTAATGTGTGGTTCTACAGATTAATGAATTATTTGTGGCTTGAAAACACATCTATAATTTTGGCCCTCCAAAACATTATAATGGTTTCATGCTTGATTTAAGGTTATTGTGGTTAATATTTCCAATCTGAAGTCTACCTATGTAAACTAAATGTAATGTATATCTTTCCAGTAGTCTTTACGAGAGGAAAAAGATGATACCAATTCAATCTGAGTTTTTCAAATTAGAAAGCATTAGTGAACATTGTCAGAGTTTTGTCAGTTAAATCTCTCTCTGACCTGTACTATTGTATCTCCCAGTTGCCACACATTTCTCATTGGATTAAAAAAGTTATAGCAGTGACCAGGTTTTTCTTTCCTTTTTTTTATGGTCCATGATTTTTTTTCCTCCAATTAGAGAAGTTGTGGGTTTACAGAACAATTATGCATGAAATACAGGATTCCTGTATACTGCCCCACCACCAACACCTTGCATTGGTATGGAACATCTGTTACAACTGATGATAGCACATTTTAATAACTTTACTATTAATAAAATTTCATGGTCATGCTTTTTTTTTTTTTATTAAATTCAGTTTTATTGAAATACATTCACACACCATACAATCATCCATGATATACAATCCACTGTCCACAGTATGATAACATAGTTATGCGTTCATCACCACAATCTATCTCTGAACATTTTCCTTACATCAGAAAGAACCAGAACAAGAATAAAAAATAAAAGTGAAAAAAACACCCAAATCATCCCCCCATCCCACCCCATTTGTCCTTTAGTTTTTATCCCCATTCCTCCACTCATCCATACACTAGATAAAGCGGGTGTGATCCACAAGGTCTTCACAATCACACTGTCACCCCTTGTAATCTACATTATTATATAATTGTCTTCAGGAGTCCAGACTGCTGGGTTGGAGTTTGGTAGTTTCAGGTATTTACTTCTAGCTATTCCAATACATTAAAGCCTAAGCGGTGTTATCTATATAGTGCATAAGAATGTCCACCAGAGTGACCTCTCGACTCCATTTGGAATCTCTCAGCCACTGAAACTATTTCGTCTCATTTTGCATCCCCCTTTTGGTCAAGAAGATACTCTCAGTCCCACTATGCCGGGTCCACATTCATCCCCGGGAGTCATACTCTGCGTTGCCAGGGAGATTTACACCCCTGGGAGTCGGGTCCCACGTAGGGGGGAGGGCAGCGAGTTCACCTGTCGAGATGGCTCAGTCAGAGAGAGAGAGGGCCACATCTGAGCAACAAAGAGGTACTCAGGGGGACTCTTAGGCACCATTACATACAACTTTAGACTCTCCTTTGTGGTAATGAGCTTCATAAGGGCAAGTCCCATGCTCGAGGGCTCAGCACATCAAACCGCCAGACCCAATGTTTGTGACAACATCAACACCAGTCCAGGTGAGGATGTCTAACACATCCGCACCTTCCCCCAGATCCTCAGGGCTGGGGAGGGGGAGGCTGTAAATATATTTTTTATTATCTGCCCAAATTACTCTGGGATGTGTCACTATTTCACATTAACCTATACAAACCTACCAGGTCTCACTTCCTAGTCAAAGTTCTATGTAATTATGGTATTTGAACACACTGTACAAGTTAAATTGTTTAGAAAATATAGATCCTGTACCAAATAAACATCTCTTCCCTTGGTCTCACATGGAAGTTGAAGTTTTAAAACAGAGTCAGTTTCAGCCTTTACCCTTTGGCCTGGCTTGCCCTGGTCTTAACCAGACTTGCTTCATTCATATCACTAATTGAAGTCTGGGCTCTTTTTCAGCTTTTTTTTTGACAGTGGCTGTATGCACTAATACTGACATTCATATCTGCCGAGCTCTAGCTCTGAGTTTCAGGTGTCTCAGAGATATGCATTGTTCCGGAGACATGGTGA
The DNA here is from genome assembly GCF_015220235.1 of Choloepus didactylus. Taxonomy (NCBI): domain Eukaryota; kingdom Metazoa; phylum Chordata; class Mammalia; order Pilosa; family Megalonychidae; genus Choloepus; species Choloepus didactylus. The sequence goes on from NC_051310.1 coordinate 100,581,091, forward strand.
TGCTTTTATTTTGATGTTTGAGTTTTCCTTAAAGGAATGCTCTTCTAGTTTTTATCATTACTGTTACTAACAAATGCTTAAATAGAATAATAATTTTCATTTCTTAACATTATTTCTTCAGATAACCTACCCGAAGTCTTCTTTTTGTCTTTGCCTTATTCTGCAGCAGTTTTGGTTTTGTAACCTCCCTTTCCTATAAATTCTCTTATGATCTTGATGTTGGGAGTAAGTACTGTGGACTCACTCCTTACCCTTCTTATAGTTTCTAGTTCTCCCACAGCTGAGTGCTTTCATTGAGCCAGTTCATGCATAGTCGAACAAAGCTTCCATCAGGACAGCTGATCTGATTCCTTTTTAGGCTGCAGTATAGTGGTTGTTTCTGAAAGTGCCATTGACCACTAACTCATCTTCTTTAGGTTGGAAAAAATACAAGTTTGAGAAAATTTATTTGTTCTTATAGGTGGTGAGGTCATTTTCTTTCTTAATTGAAATAAACTTTACTTACAGTGAAATGTACAATGCTCATTGTACAGTTTAATGAGTTTTGACAAATTTATATGGCCATGTAACCAACAGGCCAATCAAGCTATGAATTATTCTCATCACTCTGGAAAGCTCCTCATGTCCTCCTCTTATCAGTCCCTACCTGTCATACTCCTGTTCTGATAGTTCTATGACCATAGATTAGTTTTGCCTGTTGTTGAATGTCATATAAATGGAATCACATAGGATGTACTTTTTGTGTCTCGGCTTCTTTCGCTCAATATTAATTTTTTAAATAAAAACATGTTTTTGAGATTCATCCATATTGTGTGTATCAGTAGCTTAGAGATTATCTTAGTGACTTTATACTGCAGTTATCTAGGTGGGACTGGTTAGTTACTGGTCTTAAAAATGGAACTTCAGAATTTTATTGACTCTGTTTATGAAACTTTAACTTTTTTCTTAGTGACTCCAATGGGATCAGGCAACAATCGACCTCAGGAAATAGAGATTGGAGAATCTGGTTTTGCTCTGTTATTTCCTCAGATTGAAGGAATAAAAATACAGCCCTTTCATTTTATTAAGGATCCAAAGAATATAACATTAGAAAGGCATCAGCTCACTGAAGTGGGTAAGTTACTCTTGTTTACCATTAGTTGCCCATTTTGTTAATTAATTTTGCTTAAGTTTTTAATTCTGGCTAGTTGGTGTATATTAGGATCCTTTGGAAGAATCTGAATTGTGAAGTAGACATGTTACTGGAAATACGGGTAATCCAAGCTAGTTATTAACAGAGGTACCTTTTTGGTAGAATTTATTTACTTTTTAAATTTTACTTGAATTAAGGCCTGAGAGAACCAGAGATGAAAAAAATTTCTGTAAGTACTCTGTTGACAGTCAGTTTGCTTGTATTTAATTCTGAATTTTCTAAGAATTTTTTCTTTGGATATTTTCTTGTCATTTTACCCTATTACTCTTTTTCACAGCTGAAGAGCTTTTCTGAAAGCATTTATTTCTTCTTTACATTAATAATAAGGATTTATTGTTTAAAAAAAAAAAAAACCTTTTGGAAGATAACAGTTACATCTGTATAGACTAGAAAGATAGAACAACAACCATAGTGAACTTGATGAGTTTAAGGAAGGTATAAGTTAAAGCATAGTCTAATGAGCAAGCTGGTATGTCCTAGTACAAGGACATACTGACCAATGTAAGCTTGGCTGGAGCAGATGGGTAATAAAAGGTATATTGGAAGAGGTAGTGTTGGCTTAATGTCTAAGCTCTGATTCAAAACCTCTTAATTTAATATAGTAAGCAACAAACTAGTTACTCAGATGAAGCACTGTTAAGGCTTTTTCTCTACATCTGCAAGTGAACTGCTCCGGGTTATTTAATTAGGGTTATTGGTTAAAATAATTACTATTGGCATAAAAAGTATTCATTGAGAACACCTTTTTAAAGTATACATTAGTCAGCCTGTAGAGATAACCTTCATTATTTGAAATGTCAATGAACCCTGTAGGAATAAAAAATTATTTAGTAGCAAAGGGAAACTTGGAATTTCTAAATATGGACCATTGTCTTTTATGTGTACTCTTTTAGTTTCCTATTGCTGCCGTTATGCAAAATACCAGAAATGGATAGGCTTTCATAAAGGGTGTTTATTTGGTTACAAATTTACAGTCCTGAGGCCATAAAAGTGTTCAAACGGAGACATCAATAAGAAGATACTTTCACTGAAGAACGACCAATGGCATCTGAACACACCTCTGTCAGCTGGGAAGGCACGTGGCTGGCGTCTGCTAGTCCAGGCTTGTGTTTCAGCTTCTCTCTCAGTTCCTGTGTGTCCTTAGCTTAGCATCTCCAAACGTCCTTCTGTCTGCAACTCCAAGCATCTCCAAGTGACAGCAACATCTCTGTCGGCTTCCTAGCGTCTAATGTCTATGTATCCTGGCTTAGCATATCTTGGGGCGTTTTGTCCTCTTTTAATTTCTCTGGAGCAGACTTTGGGCTAGCATCTCAAAGCATCAGCAAACATCTGGGTCTGTTCCTAGCTTCTCTTAAACACTCCGGTGAACCAATCAAGACCTACCCTGAATAGGTGGGGTCAAATCTCCATGGAAACATTCAATCAAGGGTCACACTCTAATAAAAAAGATTATTGCATTAAAGAATATGGCTTTTTGGAGGACATAATATATCCAAACTGGCACATGCACAGAAAGATGGAGTAATCTGAAATGGATAAGGAGTGAATGGTTGGAGGCTGGGGCATGGGACATGCCTTCTACAGAGTACCAGCTTGTATTCCTGAACCAAATACCCTGAGGAACTTGTTTCTGTGTTTTGTTACATTTGAAAGCATTCTATTCATGGTAGTATCCCTTAAGGGTTGGTAAACTTTTTCTGTAAAGGTTCAGAGAGTAAATATTTTAGTTTTGGCAGGTCATGTGTCTCTGTTGCAACTATTCAACTCTGCCTTTGGAGTGTTAAAGCTGCCATAGATAATATGTAACAATTAATGGCTGTGTTCTAATAAAACTTAGGAAAATCGAAGGTGGTCTGGATTTGGCCCATGGACTATAGTTTGCCTACCTCTGCCTTATAGTACTTAGCTACAGTGACACAAGAGCGTTTATGAAAAACCCATGGTAAGCTATAAAGGGTCTAAATTCTCTTTCATGATTTTACAGTGCCCTGAAGACAGAGACCTTGTGTTTGATAATTATAGTTCTGCTAGACCTCATGTATAGATGATAGCATAGTCTGACCCAGCATCATAATGGACATAATTTTATATATTTACACATACAGACACACACACACACACTCACACACACACACACACTTTCTCTTATATTCTCTTTAAGGAAATCTTACCAGTATGGTACATTTTTAAAAGGAGGCATAGGTGGTTCTAAGGTCTGTGTGGTATCCTGTGTTAAAATTAGTCTTTGGAATGGAAAAAGTGTAATGGATAAGCACTTAATCCTCAAAGGGAAAAAAGCAAAAATACCTTGGCAGAATTTCATAAAATAATGTTTTTTTCATTAAAAATGATTTCAGTGCATGCTGTGTGTCAGTCACTGTATGTGCTAGGTTCTAGACATCCGTTGTTAAAGAAGATGTTATTCTGGCCTCCTGGACGGATGTGCCAACTGATTAAATGTTGGGAATTGAGAATGAGGGGAAGGTGGCAGTGATGCTACCCAGGTTTCTTGTGAATATAGCTGCAGGAAAGGTGAGGAATTTACTGAGGTGAAGAGTAGACTAGGGACACAGGTTGGAGTAATCAGATTATTGGTTCTGTTTTGAACATGTTGAATTTGAGATGGACATACAGTTGAATATATGGATCTAAGACTCAGATGAGTAGTCTGGACCAAAGATATAAATTTGGGCATCAAATTAATTAATTGTAATTGAAGCACATAGGGACTAGCTCAATGATTTGAGGAGGAAGAGTAGGGCAGGACTTCATGGTGATTGTCCAGGGTTGTTACGATGTAAGAGGATAATATCCCTCCCTCCCTAATGGCGTATGTTGAAGACTTTATTGCATCTACTCAATAAGGAAATTCTTCAGCAATTTCCAGACTTTTCTTTTAAACAGCTCGTTTCTAAATGAAATCTGCCAGGGCACATCAGTATAAAAATAAAGCAGATAAGAGCAGAACTGCTTGAGTTGAAGGGGGTATATGTAAGGTCCAGATCTGAGACTGGTTAGTCTCTCCTGCCCCAACCTATCCCTGGGACACCTTTGAAACCCTGTGCCCACCGGAGCACAGTCTGAAAGCCACAGCTGTAGTAGAGAGGGAAGGAGCCTCCCTCCTTGAAGGTGCTCTTGCAGCTTCTCCAGAAAGGCTTAATATTATACAGTTGAAAGACTCCTAGCATTCAAAGCAGTGTCCTTACTACAGACAGAAGAGCTGGAGAAGGCAGCCTTTATTCATAAGATGGAGATTTGAGCTTAAGAAAGCCAGAGCCTCTTTCCTGCTTTAAGAATGCTTGAGGCATTGGTTAGCTTATCAAACATTTGCCTGGTGCCTGCGATTCTCTTCAGTCTTTTTCTATGCAAATACAATCTCTGACATACTCCCAGGTAAAGCACAAGCCCGTAACATTGGGGAACAGTGATTTTCTGGATTTGAGTTTTATTTGCAGAAATTCACATTAGAAAATATCTCCCATTGATTTTTACATTTTAGGGTCAAGACACGAAGTCCTGAAGAAACCTCATGCATTTGCTCTTGGAAGGAGAAGTGGGATGTTTCTGTGTGCTTTCCATAGCCTGTTAGGCAACAGTTCCTTTCTGGCAGCCAGTTCTGGAGTAGGCAACAGTTCCTTTCTGGCAGCCAGTTCTGGAGTGTGTATTTAATATTTCTTAAGTCTGATCTGAGTTTGGTCCTGTAATATGGGATAAAATTTGCATATTTTAATGTTACTTAACCCTCATAGGCTTTCCTAGGAGCTAAACATTACATAACAAGTTGTTATGAGCATTGACTTAATTTCTGTAAAGTGCTTAGAACATTGCCTGGCACATAGTGAGTGCTGTCTGCGTTTATTATTATATTGATCTAATGATCTAGTTTGTGGGTTGTTCAGGTTCTATCTGCTTCCTGCTTTCTGCTCATTAGCCTCCTTCTTTGAACTCTGCCAGCAACTAAGAGGGGGGTAAAAACTATATTTTAATTATGTATTTAATCAGTTTCCAAAAGTTTTTGAAGAAGGATGAAATTTTAAAATTATCTGGGAATTTCATAGAGAATATTGAGGGGACAGGTGTGAAGTAAAGGGAACTGGTGCTAAAACCTAAGTGATTGAATTTTCTCAGCTTTAAAAGTTGTCCAGCCCTTGAAAAAAACCTAAGTGATGGAAAGATAGTGCCGATGCTCTGTTGTACTTTCCTACCTTTTGTGGTATACTTTATTGAACTTCACTGAACTAAGGGAGGGCAGTCCTAGAGCACTCAAACTGAATAGGCCTTGTTGGGACTTGCTCCCAGGCTATGGTGAGTGGCAGAATATAGCCCTCTGCCTACCATGGCCTCCCCCATGCCATGGGCTCCATGGTCATGGAGTTGACTGATGGTGTGGATCTTTTTGTTTATCCCTTACCACACTTCTCATTGTACAACAGAGGTATTTTTGGATACTCGTCTCAAAAAGCATGTAACTACATACAAGCCAAAGCAACACCATCCCCATCCAGTTTTGAGGAAACATCCAGTTGTGTTTTCTTCCTGCTAAATTTGATGTTTTTACTTTACTTCAGATTCATTTGATTTGGAGGGAAATGTTACCTTAAGTTTCAGCATTTCATTATTTGATTAAGCCTAAATCATGTCAGGGCCCCCAGTTTAGCTAGCATTTGTTATTAGCTATCTTTTATTGAGCCCTTGCTGTGTGCCAGGCATTGGATTGGGTTAGGTGCTTTGTGACATTATCTTATTTAATTATCACAACCACTGTGTCAGATTTGCTCTGGACCCAGTTTTAGATGAAGATCATGAACTTGGAAACATCAGCCAGGTCTGACTCCAAAGGCCATGTCCTTACCATGCTGACTTCATACTTTCCTCTCCTGGTTTAAAAAGGATGTGTATGAAAATAGGATGGACCTAAGAGGTCGTGGGGAAGGGGAGCCACCTATGTCCATGAATTGTGCCTGGTAACAGTTTCTCATTTTAAATGGACATTTTCTTTGAAGTAGGTTTTCTGTGTGCAATTAGATTATATCATTTTCAAATACATAATAAAGTAGTTGTCTTCAGAGTTGCTTCTCTAGAAAGACTAGAAATGAACATGCAGACCTAAAGTATTTTCAAGCATTTTGGTTTGTCTTTTGAATAGTTCTTCATAGTTGGCTCTCCTGAATCCGAAACTCATCTTGGTGTTTAGATTTTTTTTTTCCCTTTAATCCTTCCAACTCAATCATGGCTGTAGTGAGTTTATACTCGGCCTTATTTGAAAATAAATTTAAGGCAACTTGCAAAGATACATACAGTATCAGTGGAAGAGGAAATGTAAACTTAGGGACATATGTAGGAGAAATGCAATGAAGCTGGGGTGAGGGGTAGTATGTAAAATGCCTACCACCAGTATTTGCTGGGGGTCAGCCACAGATTTGACTCTTTACGTTTTCTAGAAGTTAACTGTAAGATAAGCCAGGTTGGAAGAAGCACAACTCTTCCTAGTTTTCTGATAACTGAGATAAATTCCTCCAGTGGATCCACAATGCCCTTATAGTAAAAAGAGTAGGTTTTTTTTTTTTAAATAAAAAGTTATTTATGTTATTCTCTGTACACCAGTGGCATCATCCCAAATGTGACACAATAAAAGCAGCTATGGGGGTCCAAATCAGTGAGATCTGATTGTTAAACTCTCTGCTTAATCTAAGTGAAGATTTAGAGTAGCCAAGGTAATAGATGGCCCACATAAAGGCAGGCAGTCCCTGGTGACTTTGATCTCACAGCTGGATTTCAAGTAACAAAAGATTTGGAGAATTCACCTGTCTATAGTTAGCTAAGTACAGTAAGTAGAGTGATCTGCCGAAAAACCAGCTGAGCTGGAGATGTGGCTAGTTTTCTTGAAGTTAAGACCTAAGACACTTGTCCTGGGGCCCATCCTGTTTCTCCATGGAGGTGAACTGAAGCATGACTGAAGGCATTGCCATGATCCACCTTAAAAGATTTTGATGTCGTTTTTGATGACATTGGTTAAAAACCCTACCAAATCCCCAGAGTTCTATGTAAGGAATTGGTAAATTAGTAAAGGGCTGGATAGTAAATATTTTAGACTTAACAGACCTTCTGTCTATTGCAACTACCCCACACTGCCATCGTAGTTCAAAGGCAGCCAATATTTAAATGAAGGGTGTGGCTGTGTTCTGCTAAAACTTTACAAAAACAAGCAAAGGGCAGGATTTGCCCAGGAGCTATAGTTAATCCCTGTTCTATACTGATAAAGCTATGATTTTGGCTGGAAGACAATTTTGATATCAGAAGTCTATATAGGCTGGTAAAAAAGCAGTCCCAATAAAACATCCATAGACCACCTAACTTTTTTCAACTTTTTGAAATAATTTCAGACATAGAAAAGTTGCAAGGATAGTATTAAGAATTCCCATATACCCTTCACTGATACTTTCCAAATGTTAACATTTTATCACCTTGCTTTGTTGGTCTTCTCTTTCTGTTTCCCTCTTTGTTTGTATGTGAGTATACGTACATGTATATACATTTTTTTTTTCTGAACTGTTTGAGAACAAGTTGCAGACATAATGCCATTTGATACCTAAATACTTCATTGTATATTTCCTAAAAGCAAGAACGTTCTCTTGTTATAATCACAGTAAAATTATCAAAATCATGATGTTAACAATGATAGGTACTATTAGGTAATCTACAGACTTTATTTTATATGTTGCTAGTTGTCTTCATAAAATCCTTTGTAGCAAAAGAGAAAAAAAGTTTCAGGATCCACTCCAGGATCCACATTGTATTTATTTGCCTGACTCAATTTTGTCTGCTTTAATATGAAACAGCTCCACAGCCTTTCTCAGTTTTTCATAACCTTAGCATTTTTGAAGAGTACAGGCCACGTATTTTGTAGAATGTCCCTCAGTTTGAGTTTGTCTGATATTTCCTCATTAGATTCATCATGCATTTTTGGCAGGGATACCACAGAAGTGAGGTTGTGTCTTAATGCAGTATATCCGAGGAGGCACATTTGTCCCATTACTGGTGATGTTAACTTGGACACTTGATTAGGTGATGTCTGCCAGTTTTCTACACTATAAATTCATATTTTCTGCTTTGTAATGAAAAAATATCTTACGGGCTAATACTTTGAGACTACAAAAATCCTGTTTCTCATCAGACTTTCTCCCATTAGTGAGATAATCTCCAGTGGTGTATATTCTGGCATTGTTGCTTTTTTTTCCATTTTTTTTTTTTTTATTTTGAGCTTTAACATATATATATAACAGTGATAACTTTCAATGTATGATATCACAAGTAGAGAGCAAATCTCAAAGAATGTCATGGGTCATAGTTCCACAAGTTAAGCCATTTCCATTATTGTAAAATATAGCATACATATAGAAAGGTGTGTCATCTCTTGATGTACACCTCAACAAGCAGTCATATAGGTAATTTCAAAAATTGTTACAGGTTACAGTTCCACAATTTCAGTTCTTTCCTTATTATGCAATACAAGGTATATACAGAAAGGTGAAGACCTTCAAGGCCCAATTCAATAAGCAGCTATAGAGCAAATGCCGAGGGATGCTATAGGCTATAGTTCCACCATGTTATTTACCTCCTTCCAGCCATGCCAACACCCCACCATCCAAAAAAATGTATATAATTATATAAAGTTTCAGTATTCATAGACCTTTATTCAATCTTATCTTGTTTGTTGCTATTTCTTCCTCTCACTTAATCTCTTTCTCCATCTTCAGGGGTGTCTAGACAGTGAGCACACTAACTTGTTCATATTAAAAGGGGGTGCCGATAGTATGGGGAAGAGGGCTGCATCTGATAGTTGATCTTAAAGAGGCTATTGCCTCTGGGTTTTAGGACTTGTCTGGTATAGGAACACTCTGGTGGATTTACTTCTGAAAGATAAAACTTAGTAAGTGCATCTTTTATAGAACATCAGATAGGGACGTAGGTATTTGGGGACTACTTTTGGTAAGGGCGTGGCATGCTGTGGCCAATTGGGATGTCTAGTGGAGCCTGCATAAGAGAAACTTCCAGGATAGCCTCTCAACTCTATTTGGGATCTCTCAGCCTCTGTGACCTCAGCTTGTTACCCACCCACCCCCCACCCCACCCCGCTTTGGTCAAGTAGGCATTTTCAGTGCCTCACTGCCAGGGCCAGGCTCATTTCTGGGAATCATGTCCCATGTTGCCAGGGAGATTCATTCACCTGGGAGTTATGTCCCTCATTGGGGGGTGGGAGTGGTTAATGAATTTATTTGCCCAGTTGGGCTTAGAGAGAAAAAGGGCACATCTGAGCAACAAAGAGATTGCCTGGAGGTGCCTCTTAAGCATAATTATAGGAGGGTTCAGCCTCCTATTTACAACCCTAAATTTCACAAGAGCAAGCCTCAAGTCAAGGGCTTCATTTATTAAGTAGTAGGTTCCTAACTTGACTTAATATATATTCTATCCCAAGATAAATGGTCAGTTTCTTACATTATCTTCACTTAATTGTACAGCCATCATCACTCTCAGCTTTAAACAATTATCATAGCATAATAAATTCCAGAGCTCTTATCAGCTGCTAACTGTTCATCCCTAGTATTAGTGTGGAATTGGTAAGATATTCCTATTAAATATAGTAATTAATACGTAAGTGGTAGTTTTTCCATACCACTCTGTTGTTAACCCTCTGCAGCAGTGTCATACCTTATAAGTATCATGCCAACACTTATTTAGGTTTGTGGTGCTACTCTGTGGGTTACTTGGCTTTAAACAACCGTTTACAAACATGTTCACCTTCAGTGCATGACTGATACTTATAATCTCATTAATGAACAGTAGTGACTCATGACCATTCCCTTATCAAGGTCATCTTCATTATCACATCTGTACATACTAGATTATTGTTCCCCCTTCACTAGCTGCTATCTATCTCTAGGTCTCCTATATTCTACAATATAAGACACTTATTTTACATTTTTCACAGTTCACATTAGTGGTAACATACAATATCTCTCTTTAGGTGTCTGGCTTATTTCACTCAGCATTATGTCTTCAAGGTTCATCCATGTTGTCATATGTTTCATGACCTTGTTCCTTCTTACTGCCGTGTAGTATTCCATTGTGTGCATATACCACATTTTGTTTATCCACTCATCTGTTGAAGAACTTTTGGATTGTTGCCATCTCTTGGCGATTGTGAACAATGCTGCTATGAACATCGGTGTGCAAATATCTGTTCGTGTCACTGGTTTTCAGTTCTTCTGGGTGTATACCGAGAAGGAAAATTGATGGATCATAGGGTAACTTGATATCTAGTTTTCTGAGGAACTGCCAAACCCCCAGAGTGGCTGTACCCTTATACAGTCCCACCAGTAATGAATAAGAGTTCCAATTTTTCCACATCCTCTCCAGCATTTGTAGTTTCCTGTTTGTTTAATGGCAGCCATTCCTATTGGTGTGAGATGATATCTCATTGTGGTCTTGATTTGCGTCTCCCTAATAGCTAGTGAAGATGAACATTTTTTCATGTGTTTTTTAGTCATTTGTATTTCCTCTTCAGAGAAATGTCTTTTCATATCTTTTGCCCAATTTATAATTGAGCGGTTTGTACTATTGTCATTGAGTAGTAGTAATTCTTTATATATGCAACATATCACTCTTTTATCAGATACATGGTTTCCAAATATTTTTTCCCATTGAGTCGGCTGCCTCTTTGGCTTTTTGACAAATTCCTTTGAGGTACGGAAGCTTTTAATTCTGAGGAGTTCCCATTTATTTAATTTTTCTTTTGTTGCTTCTGCTTTGGGTGTAAGGTCTAAGAAGCGACCTCCTAATACTAGGTCTTGAAGATGTTTCCTTACATTACCTTCTAGGAGTTTTATGGTACTGTCTCTTATATTGAGGTCTTGGATCCACGTTGAGTTAATTTTTGTGTAAGGTGTGAGGTAGGGGTCCTTTTTCATTCTTTTGGATATGGCTATCCAGTTCTCCCAGCCTCATTTGTTGAAGAGACTGTTATGTCCCAGTTCAGTGGATTTTGGGGCCTTATCAAAAATCAGTCAACCGTAGATCTGGGGAGCTCTTTCCGAATTCCATTGATCAGTACATCTGTTTGGGCCGGTACCATGCTGTTTTGACTACTGGGGCTTTATAGTAGGCTTTAAAGTCAGGAAGTTTAAGTCCTCCCACTTTGTTCTTCTTTCTTAGAATTTTTTCAGCAGTTCAAGGCATCTTTCCCTTCCAACTAAATTTGATAACTAGCTTTTCCACTTCTGCAGAGTAGGTTGTTGGAATTTTAATTGGAATTGCATTGAATCTGTAGATCAGTTTCGGTAGGATTGACATCTGAATGAACTTTAGCCTTCCTATCCATGAGCTTGGAATATTTTTCCATCTCTTTATATGTCCCCTTCTGTTTCCTTTAGTAAAGTTATGTAAGTCTCTCCCCAGTGAGTACTGTGCTGGCTGTGGGTTTTTCATACATGCTCTTTATCATACTGAGGAAGTTTCCTTCAATTCCTACCTTTTGAAGTGTTTTTATCAAAAAAGGATGCTGAATTTTGTTGAATGCTTTTTCAGCATCTATTGAGATGATCATTTGATTTCTCCCTTTTGATTTGTTAATGTGTTATATTACATTGATTGATCTTCTTATGTTGAACCATCCTTGCCTGCCTGGAATGAACCCCACTTGGTCATGGTGTATGGTATTTTTCATGTGTCTTTGGATTTGATTTGTAAGTATTCTGTTGAGAATTTTTGCATCTGTATTCATTAGGTAGATTGGCCCACAGTTTTCCTTTCTTGTAGCATCTTTATCTGGTTTTGTTATTAGATTGATGTTGACTTCATAAAATGAGTTACGTAGTGTTCCATTTTCTTCAATTTTTTGAAGGAGTTTAAGTAGGATTAGTGTCAGTTCTTTTTGGAAAGGTTGGTAGAATTCCCCTGTGAAGCCTTCTGGCCCTGGGCTTTTATTTGTAGGAAGCTTTTTGATGACTGATTGGATCTCTTTGCCTGTGATTGGTTTGTTGAGGTGTTCTGTTTCTTCTCTGGTCAGTCTAGGTTGTTGATGTGTTTCCAGGAAATTATCCATTTCCTCTAAATTATCTAGTTTGTTGATGTACATTTGTTCATAGTATCCTCTTATGATTTTTAAATTTCTTTGGGATCCACAGAGGAATTGTTTTATTGTTTTATTGTTTTGTTTATTTAGATCTTTGCTCTTTTTGACTTTGTCAGTCTAGCTAAGGGCTTGTCGATCTTGTTGATCTTCTCCAAAAACGAACATTTGGTTTTATTCTATTGTGGTTTTTTGCTCTCTATATTATTTACTTCCGCTTTAATCCTCTTTATTTCTTCTCCTTGCTTTAGGATTAGTTTGCTGTTCGTTTTCTAGCTTCTTCAGTTGTTCCATTAGTTCTTTGATTTTTGCTCGCTCTTCCCTTTTAATGTATACATTTAGAGCTATAAATTTCCCCCTCAATGCCACCTTCACTCATCCCATAAGTTTTGATATGTTATGTTCTTGTTTCATTCATCTCTAGATATTTAGCAGTTTCTCTTGCAATTTCTTCTTTGACGCTCTGATTGTTCAGAATTATATTGTTTAACCTCCAGATATTTGTGAATGCTCTAGATCTTTGATGGTTATTGACTTCTAGTTGTATTCCACTGTGATCAGAGAATGTGCTTTGAATAATATGAATCTTTTTAAATTTACTGAGGCTTATTTTATGCCCCAGCATATGATCTATCTTGGAGAAAGTTTGACGAGCACTAGAGAGAATGTACATCCTGGTGATTTTGGATTTAATGCTTTATATGTCTGTTAAGTCTAATTCATTTTATCACATTGTTTAGGTTCTCAGTTTCCTTATTGGTCCTCTGTCTGGTTGATCTATCTATAGGAGAGAATGATGTATTGAAGTCTCCCACGATGATTATGGAAACATCTATTGCTTCCTTCAGTTTTGCGAATGTTTGTCTCCTGTACTTTGGAGCACCTTGATTGGGTGCATAAACATTTATGAATGTTATTTCTTTTGGTAATTTATTCCTTTTATCAGTATGTAATATCCTTCTTGGTCTCTTATGACATCCTTGCTTTCTTTTGGCTGTAACTTCCATGGAATATTTTTTTCCATCCTTTCACTTTCAGTTTCTTTGTGTCTCAGGGTCTAAGATGAGTCTCTTGTAAGCAACATATTGATGGTTCGTATTTTTTAATCCATTCTGCCAGTCTATATCTTTTAATTGGGGAGTTTAATCTATTCACATTCAATGTTATTACTGTGAAGGTTGCTCTTGAGTCAGCCATCTTATGCTTTAGTTTTTATTTGTCAGATGGTTTTTTCCCTTCTTTCTCCTTATTTCCTCTAAGGTACCCTTACTAAAACTCTTCAGTTTTGTGCCCTTCTCCAGACCCCTCTCTCCTTTCTTTTTTTTCAGCCAGTAGAGCTCCCTTTAGTATTTCTTATAGGGCAGGTCCCTTGTTAGTAAATTCTTTCAGCATTTGTTTCTCTGTGAATATTTTAAAGTCTCCTTCAATTTTGAAGGAGAGTTTTGCTGGATAAAGAATTCTTGGCTGGCAGTTTTTCTCTCTCAGAATTTTAAGTATGTCACACCACTGCCTTCTCGTTTCCATGGTGCCTGCTGAGTAGTCACTACTTAGTCTTATGTTGTTTCCCTTGTATGTAGTGAATTGCTTCTCTTGCTTTCAGAACTTCCTCTTTCTCTTCAGTATTTGACAGTGTGATCAGAATGTGTCTCGGAGTGGGGTTATTTGAATTTATTCTTTTTGGAGTTTGTTGGGCATTTTTGATTTGCGTATCTATGTTGTTTAGTTGGGTTGGGACGTTTTCGCAAACAATTTCTTTGAATACTCTTCCTGGTCTTTTACCCTTCTCTTCCCCTTCTGGAACACCAATGATTCTTATTTTTTGTGTGCTTCATGTTGTCCATAATTTCCCTGAGATCCATTTCAAATTTTTTTTTTATTTTTTTCACCATTTATTCTTTTGTGATTTCACTTTCCATCACCCTATCTTCAAGTTTGCTAATTTGTTCGTCTACTTCTTCAAATCTGGTGTTGTGTCTCAAGAATCTTTTTAATTTGATGAACAGTATTCTTTATTTCCATAAGATCTGCTATTTTTTAATTTACTTTTGCAGATTCTTCTTTATGTTCTTTTAGTGTCTTCGTGTCCTCTATATCCTGAGCCATGATATTGATGTTTTTGAGTACTTCTTTGATTAATTTCTCCAATTTCTTTGTCTCCTTGTTTTTTAATTTGGGCATTTGGTTTATCCATATCTTCTGGTTTCTTCATATGCTTTATAATTTTCTGTTGTTTTTGGCCTCTTGGTATTTGCTTATCTTGATAGAGTTCTTTTAGGATATGCAGCCTTATTTGAACATTTTTCTGTAATTTGACAGAGCTACAGCACTTTCCCTGACCTACCAGCAGATGGCACTCCCGAGCCTCCTCCTCCTCTCAAGCCAGTTCTCCCCAACTTCTTCTATACACTGTATGGGGGCCCAAAGCATTGGAGGTACAATCGGTGCACCAATTTTGCATGTGCAGTGGGGACCACTATCCCAGTGGGTGGGGGGTGTGTCCTGTGCAGTTTGGCAGGGAGTCCACTCCAGGACACACTGGTCCTGGCCATTTTGGGGCTGCGGGTGAGTACCATGGGTATGCAGACCTGTACATCTCACCGTCCAGCTCAAATACCTCACAGTCTCTCTCTGCTGTGGGCCCATGAGTCCCTGGGATTGGGGGAGGGCTCCTGGCACTTCCTTGTGGCACCCTTAATTCTGGGTTGTGCACGCTGCAGGCTTCCATGGAGGAAGAGTGGGTGCCATCAGATGCCTGCTGAATTCTGAATTCCCTCAAGGAAGCTCTTGGCCATGGGGCTATGAAGGAGCGTCTCCTGGCCAGCTGCAAAAATGGCTGCTTGGGGCATGGAATGCTACCTGCTTTGCGATCGTCTGCCAGCTTTGACTGCCAGTTGCTGGCATGGGGGCTCTTGGCTGCGGGTCTGTGAAGGGTTATCACCCATGCCAGGTACTGAGGAGGTTGACTGAAGCATGGAAGGCTACTCCCCACCATGCTCATCTGCGGCTTCAGCTGCCCATTCCCTGGGCCAAACATTCACCCGTTTCCAAACGCAGCTTCAGTTTCTCCAAGTAGGCAGTCACTGTGGGTGTAGAAGTCCATGCCCAGCCGGTGGAACCCTGGAACCCCTATTCTTGAGCACCTTCTGTCCTTACTTAGTGTTTTTTACAGAGGAGAATTTTGCTCTGTCTCCTAATCTACCATCTTGGATCCCCTGGCATTGTTTCTTTTAAACTTATATCATAGTTGGATATTTATCATTACTCTTGGATGAGTAGTTTCCTTTTGCTTTTTTATCCACAAAGAATAGGAAGATAAGCATTCTCATGTATACAAATGACATGGTTTTAGCTACATGAATTAGGTGTGGATAATTGGCCTTGCTCTTTCATTATTGCTAGAAAGTACAGTTTTCATACTCTTTCCAGACTAAAGCTATCTCTTGGTAGACACCTTGCAGTATTTTACTTGCAAGTATTTACTTGCCACATAGCAAGTCGACCTATTCCATTACCTGAGGTTTCATTATGCAACCAATTTATCATCTTGAGAGGTTCACCCAGAGGTTACAATGTTTTAAATTAAGTGACCTATGGATGCTTTTGTGGGATTGTTTTTAATGGTTGCGGTAAGCCCCTAATAATATCATATCAATTTTTTTTAAATGCCAGGATAAATTAGCCACACTCTGTGGCAGGTGGCACAGAACATTGGGTACTTGGTACGATCCTTTACCCATGAATTGAAGAGGATCCCAAAATCTTTGAGAAAAACTGGTACTGCCTCAGTCTTCCCTCATCCCACCTTGTATGGAGCAGGGTGGTCGTCTTCTCAGGTACTTGTATCTCAGGCCTCTCAATTTTGAGTGGCAATTTTGAAGTTGTACCCCAGTTACATACCTGAAGCACCAGATTGTTTTTTACAAAATACAGAGCAATCTGCTTTATCAGGCAGTCAGCTCGGGCTAAGGTGGGTGTGCTGTCTAAATTGTGGCAGTGTGTATGCCTGTGGTTCCATTAGCTGAAAACAATTCCACTGGAGGGAGATGTTAAAGGCATTGGGGATGTGTTTGTTAAATGGATGAGGGTAATACCTTTGGAATATTCAGATGAAAATGTTTAGTAAATGCCTGTAAAAGAGGGTCTAGAGCTTAGAAAACAATAGGAAAGATAGGGATTTAGAAGTCTATGTTTCTAAAACCTAAAGCTCTGAGAGAAGATTTGCATTTTAATGTAGACTCGGCCATGATATTGTCCTGGGCTAGTCACTTCTCTTAGATTAACAATCCTTGTCCATAAAACAAGACTAGACTCTTGCTCCCATAGGCCTTTTCCAACTCTGTGGCCTCAAAATTCCCTCAAAATTTGCTGGGCTAGTTTGGGGAAAATAAAGACCCTTTAGTAATGGTTTGTGGGTTTATGGTGTCATGAAAGTACTGGATTTGTACACTAATTTTCTTTTTTCATTCTGTAATTCAATAATTTACTATATGTTTAAGAGTAGAGAATTAGACATGTACCAGAGGCAGTTTCCCAGGATAAGTTATTTGGTGTTTGTCAAGATGGAAGTCGTGAGGCCAAGCCAAATGGAAAGGCAAGTGTGGGTTAGGTATTGGATTGTTTTCCTCTTTCAAAGGTCATCATCATGGCCTTTCTGGCAAATTTCACATTGATAGTCTGTAGACAAGGTTCCAGAGGCTCAGATGAAAGCCTGGGAAAAAGCTTTGTGGGGCAGTTTTTGAGTACAGCCTCCATCCTGGTAGAATGTGCTGCCCTTCAGTGGTAGCTGCTTTTAGTCCATAGGCTGTATCTTTTATTTGCTGCAGAAATGAACATTATCCTGCTTTGAAATGAGCTTCCAATGGATAACCACCCTCACTCCCATCTCCTTTATCTCCTTTCCTGGAAGAGGTGGATAAAGCCTGTTGTTGTTGGTTTGTTAGTTTCCTGAGTGCCATAACAAATGAATACAGATTTTGTGGCTTTAAACAATGGAAATTTATTCTTGCATAGTTCTGTGGCCAGCAGTCTGAAATCACAGTGTCAGCTAGGCCATGCTCCCTCTGGAGGATCTAAGAGAGAGAATCTGTTCCTTGCCTCTTCCAATTTCTGGTGCTGTTCGCATTTCTGGCCTCATTGCTCCGATCGCTTCCTCGGTGGCCACATTGCCTCCTTGATTTAACTGTATCTTCAAAGTCACTTTTTTCGAAATAAAGTAACATTCACAGGTTCCAGGGATTTGACATGGACATATTTTTTTGGAGGTCACCATTCAGCCCACTACAGGTGGTTAGTGCCTTTTCTCTCCATTTTCTCTGGATCTTTAAATTCCCACTGCTGCCTAACTGTAAGTTATTGTTCCCTTCTGTTGTAGGTGGTGGCCTGCGTGAAGCTGGCTTGCATCATGGTCCATTAAGTGCTGCTGCTTAGTTACATAGCTGCTTCCTTTTTTGTGTTGAGTGTTGACTGTATTATTTTTCAAATGGCCATTTAATATTTTTAATGTGGAAAAATTAATTTAGCAGAAATTTTGAGTAGTGTTTGAATCTGTAAAAAATGGAAATCACAGACAGTAATTGCACTTAAGTAGGAGTACATGTCATAAGCAGTAACATTTCATTTTGCAAGATAAATGATATAATTGCTGTTTTGAGGCAGTCATTAATTGTTGCTCTTCATTTCTCTGCAGGTCTTTTAGATAACCCTGAACTTCGTGTGGTCCTTGTATTTGGCTATAATTGCTGTAAGTTGGGAGCCAGTAATTATCTACATCGTGTAGTCAGCACTTTCAGTGATATGAATATCATCTTGGCTGGAGGTCAGGTGGACAACCTTTCATCACTGACTTCAGAAAAGTATGTCTGCTGTGCATCTAATTTCTTCTATGGATGGAGGAAAATATTCTCAGTTCTTTGTCACTTTGGGTTTTTAAAAAACATTTAAAGAATTGCTAAGGTAGCAATTCCTCCTGTTTTGCAATAGACATTGGTTAAGGGGCTGATTCAGCATATTTCTGCTTACAGTTGAAGAAAGAAATTTATATATATTATCCTTTAAGTACTTAATCTTAGTTGGACTCACTCTCCTTAAAATTGATCTTCAACGTACTTACAACAGACCCTTGCCTGCTATCTCTCCTTTGATAGCTCTGGTACTCTGTGTGGCCCCAATGTGTCACTTCCTCTCTAGTTCTGTTTCCTCCTCTAGAAGAAATGTGCAGTTAAACAATATATTTTAAGGTGCAACTTCTCAGAACCTCTAATATTTTCAGGGCTTTGTAGATCTTCCAAAGACAGAATATTATTAACTATGGCAGTTCTCAAATCTGTTGGGAACATCTTACAAGACTACTGGTATTCCTTGGCAAACATTTTTGGAAATTCTTTATTATGTTCTTAAAAGTTTTTTTTAAGCTGACAAATTGCAGATCTTTGATTTTGTTACTAAGGTTTTTGCTTTCAAAGATCTATCTTGGGAACCATTACCCCTTTTCCAAAAGTCCTTTGAAAATTATGCGCTAATTAAATGGACATAAATTTCAGTTTCCAAAAGCAGGAAAATGAAACTCCCCTCCCCCTCTCCCTGCAAATGCTTCTTGTAAACACTAGTGTTTTTTACTCACTATGTCTGTGTTAAATATTTGGATCCTAGAGTGATGATGTGGGACAGACTGTTAGAGATCTGTATCTTTGACAGGCAGTGTAAATCATCTCAATTACAGTCTCTCCTGGTAGTCTCCACTGAGGAAAGTCAAGTGTATTGAATTCCAGGGAGTAGATACCAAACACTATGTAAACTTTAGTTTTCATGTATATAGACACCTATTCTCCTGGCTGTCTGTGGACTATTTCTTCTCTTGTATAACTTCCTTGTGTCTTAGCTTTTACCTTTAAATTGTGTGCAGAGAAGGGCAGTGGTGATTTAACATAAAATTTATCTTTGAAATGCCAAAATCTCAGTTAGAGTTATATAACAGCTAAGGTACTAGCCCATTAGTATGGCTACCTGTATATCATCTAAGTTTTATACCTAATATGGGATATGTACACCCCAAAATCATTACTCCTGACATGACACATTAATTTTAATATGTTCATACTGTACTAGCGGGTAAGAGAAGCTATTGAGTAAATCAGTACTACATTTTAACGGTGTCGAGATACTCCTCTTTTCCCCCCAGAGAAGATAGGTAAAATTATATGCAAAAGAGGAAGTGTGATGAAGTTAAAAGAACTGCAAAGGACCTCAGAAGATGGATCTGCCTCTCTGAAACTGGTTTTCCACTAGCTAGCTTTATCATCTTAGTCACTTAACCTTTTTGAGTCTTGGTTTCTCACTAACCTAGTGAATCCTGCCCTCATTTCATAGACTCAGATGTTGGTATACATGATGAAAATGTAAGGTACTTACTTGTCTTTTCCCTAGTGGGTGTTCACTATATTATGCCTTATAACTTTTATCAACATTGTTTTATATTTTCTTTTGTTAGTATAAAAATCTTCATTAAAAAACTTACTAGACAAATACAAACAAGAAGAAAACATGAATTTTTACCATCAAATTTAGCTGAATTCTAGGTTCAGAGCAATAAACGAGATGAAGAGTGATATAATAATATTTCTTTATGGACCAAATAGTATAAAGCTAAAAATTCTGGACTTATAGGTTCTTGATAAAAGTATCCTCTGTGATAGTATTTTTAATGTACCTCTTCCAGAATTTAACAGCTGAGGTAGGGAAAAAACATATCAAAGATGCAAATAATACAAAAAACCTTCGTTTAAGAGCTGTCTTGGTATATGATTATGTGAATAAAATTGTAAGGTACTTGGTTTTAAGGAAGTTAGAAAAGTAAGGATACTCTATAGCCTTCTGATGTCCAAGAGGTGGGTTTCAGAAGTCTTTCTGGAGATGCATTTGCTCCTTTGTATTTCTGACCTAAAAAAATTGCTTACTTCTCCATAGACCTGCCTTCTACATTTTTTTTAATGAATTACTTTCAGTAGTTTAATTTTTTATCTGCAAGGGTAAGCCTCATACTATTGCAGGCTGCTAATGTTAGCCACCCTCAGTCAATGAATCAGGAAGATTTTTCTTTTCTTCGTTTTCTTCTCTCTCTCTTATTTTTTACACTTAAATATTTAATTTTGTTTCATGATATATTGCCACATTTCTAATTTTTCAGGACCTCTTTGGATATTGGTGCCACTGGTGTGGTTGGACTGTCATTTAGTGGACACCGAATCCAGAGTGCTACAGTGCTCCTCAACGAGGATGTCAATGATGAGAAGACTGCTGAAGCTGCAATGCAGCGCCTCAAAGCAGCCAACATTCCAGAACAGAATACCATTGGCTTCATGTTTGCATGCGTTGGCAGGGGCTTTCAATATTATAGAGCAAAGGGGAATGTTGAGGCTGATGCATTTAGAAAGTTCTTTCCTAGTGTTCCCTTATTTGGCTTCTTTGGAAATGGAGAAATAGGATGTGATCGGATCGTCACTGGGAACTTTATATTGAGGAAATGTAATGAGGTAAAGGATGATGATCTGTTTCATAGTTATACAACAATAATGGCACTTATTCATCTTGGGTCAACTAAGTAAAGCCACTTTAAAGTTGACTTTTGCAACATATAACTTTTGGGCTTTGCTTTTTCCAGGTAATGGACACTTGGGATAATATGTGTATTTTAAACAAAAATAACTTCAGATATATCTGTTTTGTAGCTTTGATTAATGCTCTAATGATCATATTGGGATAGTTTTTAATAAATTAGGTGGACAGCTTTGTATGTTACAAAATGCTGACCAAGAGTTGAGGGCTTTTGTGTCAGACACAAGCAAGCTGATTATGGTTATATTGCTTTTAGACTATATAACTGCTGTGTAATGTGACTTTAAAAGTCTTTCTGCATAGGAAGATCAAAAAGAAACTCATCAATAGGACAGAGATTTAGGACATTCCACTACTACCTCTTTGCATTGTTAGGTGATCTTTTAGAAGAATCATGGGGACTTTTTTTCTCCCTTAACATAAGAGAAAAATACACAGATGGTTTTTTTGAGAAATTTTTCTCTGCTTTCCAATTTTACCCATTTTCTCAGAAGTTGTAACAAAATTATTACTTTTGACTTATTTGGTAAAAAGTAAAGAACTATTTTTGTTTTAGTACTCTAAAGTTGCTCAGTCAGATAAACTGCCAAGACTAATCAGGATTTTATTACTTTATAAGTAAAAAAAAATTTTTTTCATCAGTAAAGAAATTGTAAGAAGAAATCCTTTTTTTCACTTAGTTCTGTATATCTAATTGGCAGACCAGAGAATTATGTCTGATTTTGGTTTTATACCAATAAAACACACCTTGGGAATTCTTTCAGATAGCATTTTGTATTTCATTGCTTTTGTTGGGTGAATGAAGAAAGTAAACCAATCTTTTATGAAAGAATATCCAGAATACTGAGTATTTGTCAGCTAATCAGTCCTGACATATTCCCAGTTGAGTTCAAGTTTGAATTTCTAATTAATTATGCAAATATCTAAATGAGATATAGTGATCTTCCCCCAATATGCATCCTTTCCTTTTCACATAACGATAGAACCCTTGATT
The DNA here is from genome assembly GCF_015220235.1 of Choloepus didactylus. Lineage (NCBI taxonomy): Eukaryota > Metazoa > Chordata > Mammalia > Pilosa > Megalonychidae > Choloepus > Choloepus didactylus. The sequence goes on from NC_051310.1 coordinate 100,603,015, forward strand.
TTTGTCTGGGCATGTGCCTCGCAGAACAAAGACTACATTTTCCATTCTCCTTTGTAGTAGGTATGAGTGTGTTCTGGCCAGTGGAATGGGAGGGGAAGTGATATGTGTCCTTCAAAATGGTGTTGTGCCTGTCTTTTGTGTCTTTCTCCATCCTGTTATTTGGAATGTGGATCTGGTAGTGAGTGATTTTGGACTCTGCAGAGGAGGAAACACCCCATTGTGGAAAAGAAACCAAATAGAAGGATCTTGGGTCCCTATACAACCCCATACAACTTCATGGAAAGGTGCTGCCATAATGCCCTGGACTGCCTATGTCCCGACTGTTACAAAACAGAAAAGAACATCAAGTCTGGTTTAAGCCACTGTTGTTTTTTTTTTTCCAGGTCTTTGTTATAGACTATCACTATGGTAGCATATTCTACTTAATAGAGCCTGATAAAACTAGTGTGTGGCACTTTTGAAATGGTCAGTGCTTTGTTCCAACAGGGCAATAGACAACTTGCAAGGTTAGTAAAATCAAGTGTATTAATGCATGATTATTCCTGCTTTTCTCTTGTTATCAATTTTCTCCCAATTTTTATCTCCAAAGGTGTTTTTTTGCCCTTGCTGGTTTATGAATGTGATAAAAATACTTAAAGGGATCCTTTATATCATGGTTATTCTAAATCTTTGTTCCTGAGTAGAGTGCAAAGAAAACAACAGAACTTTTAATCTATGAATATTTATATGTAGCCATTTCTGTATAGCTATTAATATTTCTGTTATTTAATATTCATAGCCATTATCAAGTAGACAGTACCTTATGTCTTATATGGCACATATAGGAAGATATTTTGTAAAATTTGTTTATCCCTGCTATCAACCAGAGTTGGTTGAATAGTGGAGGAAAATGGATTTTAAAAACTGAAAACATGAACAAAATAAGTCAGAGCCTAGAGGATTGAATTGCTTGTATTTTTTCAAATTAATACTCATATAGAATGTTTTTTGTTACTTCTCAAAGGAAAGTCTGCTTGCAGCATCATTTCATACAAGATTTGAAGTTGTTATGGGGTTCCTTTTTTTTTTTTTAACAACTGAGTCTTTGGGGCCTGCTATGAACAAGTAGGTTCATTTGGCCACATGGTTGCAACCTTGATGCACAGTAGAAAGGAGAGGAGTAGAGCTAACAGAAACAGTCACACTGATGAGAACAAAAAAAGATATTCTCTGCCCCTCTGAGGCCTTGGGGTTGTTTGGAAGGGGAATACTAATTTAACCAAATTTAAAATTGTATACTTAATTTTTTTACAATCGCAACTGTGTGAGCATTGAAGGAGTAATTGTTTTGTTTCACCTGAAAATATACTATATTGTGTATGAGTATAAATTCCTAGAAATGGCAAGTACTGTAGTCATTTGTGAAACTGGAGAAAGATCACATGAAAAATTCAGGTGAGCACAAAAAGAGAAGTATTGCAGAGTCGTTTACCCTTAGTGTCTTCACAGATTGAGCTGCCTTCTCTCAGGTGATGATGAGATGATAGAATGGTTTATTTAATCAAGACATTTAAAAATACTGACTTCCTCTATATGTTTTCAAAGCTAAATCATTTCTGCAGCTGCAGTTTGCTTCGGAAGCATGTATTTCCATTTCCTTTTATCCAAGCAGAACTAAAGCCCTTACGAGCCACATAGCAATCTAAGGAAGAGGAGGGAAAGTAGACCTTGAAAATAAGACCTAGAAATAGATATACCCTGCACAGCAATATAATTGTTAATAATCTACCATGACTTACACTACTGCAGGGGATCCAGTAGGCTACTTCAGTACTACAGTTCTCTCAATCTCACGTAAACCTGGATCACTGGCAAACTTAGAAACTTTTTAACCTTGTAGTGGAGGCCAGATAGCAAAAGTTTTCCATTGGTTTATATTGCAATTCTAACAAGATGAACATGCAATCAATTACAACAGAAATACACTTTTACAAAAATGATGAGAATTTTCTCATCTGCAGAAATTTTCAAGAAGAAATATACATTTGCTGTTTTTTGCCCACAGAAGTCTGACACAGGTTAGCACCAGCATGAATTCGATTTTAATGGAAATGGAAGACTCCACATCCTCTTCATGGAAATTGTGAGATTATAGATGATATTGATTTAAGGCAAGGACTTCATTTTCAAGTGTAGAAACTGGGTATGAGTTGGCTTAATGAAAATCCTAAAATAATAATGAAAACACAGGAAGCATTAGTAATAACATCCTTGTTAAATGAACAAAATAGCACCTATACCATATAAAGAATGTGTTACCAGAAAGATAATTAAATATTGGTAATTTAATACAGGGAGGAATTGTCAAATGTTTGCATAATGTTGTTATTTTTATTTTATATATTTCATTTCTGCTTTATTCCACAATCAAGGCAGGCTTTTTGCTACTGAGAAGTAGAAAACATTAGCAAAAGCCGATGAACTTCACTTAGAATGTTTTGGTGGTAATAGTATATGGAGCATTTTCATAAACAGTTTGTATAAAAGGCAAGATGGAATAATGTCATAGAAATTGAAAGAAAATGTATTCAGTAGGTTTTTCATTGCAAATGATAAGGTTAAAGAGAATTTTGTTTTTAGCTTTTTATTGTACCTTATATAAAACATATACCATTTTAACCACTTTCAGGTGTACAATTTAGTGTTATTAATTACATTCACAATATTGTGCTACCATCACCAACATCCATTACCCAAACTTAGGTTTCATCACCTCAAAGTAACTCTGAATCCATTAAGCATTAACTATCCATTCCCCTCATCCTTTGGCCTCTGGTAAACCGTAATCTAATTTCTGTCTCTGTGAATTTGTGTATTCTAGTTATTTCATATAACTGAGCTCATTTAATATTTCTTTTTTGTGTCTGGCTTATTTCACTCAGCATGATGTCATCTAGGTTCATCCATGTTGTAGAATGCATCAGAACTTTATTCCTTTTTGTGGCTGAATAATATTCCATTGTATGGATATACCACATTTTGTTTATCCAGTCATCTGTTGATGGACATTTGGGTTGCTTCCACCTTTCGGCTATCATGAATAATGCTGCAGGTGAACGTTGGTGTATACTATCTGTTCAAGTCTTGCTTCCAGTTGTTTCTGATTATCAGTTCTGTGGGTTATATACTAGGAAGTGGAATTGCCAGGTTAAATGGTAATTCTGTATTTGACTTTCTGAAAAATCACCAAACTTCTTTCCACAGTGGCTTACACTCATTTTACAATCTCATCAACAATGTAAAAGGTTTCCAATTTCTCCACATCCTCACCAACACTTATTTTTTTTAACAATAGCCATCCTTGTGAGTGTAAAGTGGTATCTCGTTGTGGATTTGATTGGCATTTCTCTGATGACAATGATGTTGAACATCTTTTCATGTGTATCTTTGGAGAAATGTCTGTTCAAGCCCTTTGTCGATCCATTTTAGTCTAGTTTCATTCTTTTGCATGTGGATATCCAGCTTTCCCAGCACCATTTGTTGAAAAGCCTATTCTTTCCTTGTTAAGTGAACTCACAACCCTTGTCAAAAATCATTTTGTCAGAGATGTATGGGTTTATTTGTGAACTCACAATTCTGTTCCAGTGGGCTATATGTCTATCTTCATGACAGATGTTTTCATTACTGTGACTTTGTAATAAATTTTGAAATCTGAAAGTGTGAGAGCTCCAACTTTGTTTTCTTTTTTTGATATTGACTTGGCTATTTGGGGCCCCTTGCGATCCCATATGAATTTGAGGATCTGCTTTTCCATTTCTGCAAGAAAAAGGTGCTGAGATTTTGATAGGGATAGTGTTGAATCTATAGATTGCTTTGTGTAGTGTTGACATCTTAATATTAAGTCTTATTTAGGTCTTTAATTTCTTACAGCAGTGTTTTGTAGTTTTCAGTGTACAGGTCCTTCAACTCCTTGATTAAATTTATTCCCAGGCGTTTTATTCTTTTATATGCTATTAAGAATGGAATTTTTTAACTGCCATTTCCATTGTTCTTTGGTAGTATATAAAAACATAATTCATTTTTGGGTGCTAAATTTGTAGCCTGTTAACTTTGCTTAATTTATTAGCTCTAGTTGCTTTCTTGTTGATTCTTTTCTACAATTTGTATGCCTTTTATTTCTTTTTCTTGCCTAATTTTTCTGTATAGAACTTTTAGTACAATGTTGAATGGCAGTGGTGAAAGCAGGTGTGCTTGTCTTGTTCCTGATCCTAGTGGGAAAGCTTTCAATCTTTCACTATTCAGTATGATAGTAGCTGTGGGTTTTCATAGATGCCCTTTATCATATTGAGGAAGTTCTCTTCTATTTCTAGTTTTCTTCTGAGTGTTTTATTAAGAAAGAGTGCTGGGTTTTGTCTAATGCCTTTTCTGTATCTACTGAGATGATCATGTGGCTTTTTTTCCTTCATTTTATTAATGTGGTGTAGTACATTGATTTTCTTATTGAGTTCCTTATGACCACATGGTCATGGTGTATAATCTTTTCAATATGCTCTTGGATTCTATTTACTAGTACTTTGTTGAGGATTTTTGCATTTATATTCATAAGAGAAATTGATCTGTAATTTTCTTATGATGTCTTTATCTGCCTTTGCTATTATAGTAATGCTAACTACATAGAATGAATTAGGAAGAATTCCTTCCTCTTCAATTTTTTGAATAGTTTGAGAAGGATTGGTGGTTAATTCTTTGAATGTTTGGTAGAATTCACCAGTGAAACTGTCTGGTCTTGGGCTTTTCTTTTTTCTTAATTTTTTTCTTTTTTCAAAAGTTTTTATTACTCATTCAGTCTCTACTTGTTGTAGGTCTGTGGGGATCTTCTGTTTCTTCTTGGGTCAGTGTAGGTAGTTTGTTTCTAGGAATTTGTCCCTTTCCTCTAGATTATATAATTTGTTGGTGTACAGTTGTTCATAGTATTCTCCTATACTACTTCTAATTTCTGCACGATCAGTAATAACATCCCCACCTTCATTTTGGATTTTAGTATTTGTGTCTTTTTTCTTTAGAAGTCTAGTTAAAGTTTTATTGATCTTCTGAAAGAACTTTTGGTTTCATTGATTCTCTTGATTGTTTTTCTATTCTCTATTTCATTTATCTCTGCTCTAATCTTTATTTTGTCCTTCTTTTGCTAGCTTTAGGTTTAGTTTTCTCTTTTCTAGTTCCTTAGGAATGTGCAGTTAGGTTATTGATTTGGGATCTTCTTTTTTACTGTAGGCATTTACAGGTATAAATTTCCCTCCTAGCACTGCTTTGCTGCATCTCATTGATTTTGGTATGTTGTACTTTCCTTTTCAGTCTCATCTCAGAATTTTCTGATTTCCCCTTTGACTCATTGGTGTTAATTTTCACATAATTGTGAATTTTCTAGTTTTTCTCTTATTGATTTCTAGCTTCATTTCACTGGCTGGAGGAGATGCCTGGTATAATTTCAGGCTTTTTCAATTTATTGAGACTTGTTTGTGGCCTCTCATGTGTTCTATCTTGGAGAATGTTCTATGTGTAGTTGAGAAGAATGTGTATTCTGTTGTTAAGTGGAGGGTTCTATATGTGTCTTTTAGGTGTAGTTCATTTTTACTATTGTTCAAATCCTGTTTCCTTATTGATCTTCTTTCTAGAGGTTCTATTCATTATTCAAAGTGGTGTGTTGAAGTCACCAACTATTACTGTAGAACTATTTCTCCCTTCAGTTTTGACAGTGTTTACTTCATGTATTTTGGGTCCTGCGGTTGATTAGGTGCATATGTTTATATTCTTGTATCTTAATGGTGGATTTATAATTCTTGTATCTTATTGGCGGATAGACCCTTGTATTAATATGTAGCGTCCTTCTTTGTCTCTTGTGACAGATTTAGTCTAAAGTCTATCTTCTACAATATTTGGATACTCAATGAATGGAATTTTTTTTTTCCATCCTTTCACTTTCAGTCTGTGGCTTTGGATCTAAGGTGAGACTCTTTTGAACAACATATATTTGGATCATGCTTTTTTATCATTTTCTGCCAATCTGTGTCTTTTGGTTGGAGAGTTTAATCCATTTACATTCAAAATAATTATTGGTAAGGCAGGACTTAAGCCATTCGTTTCTTATATGTCTTTTTGCCCCACGTTTTCTCTACTGCTGCCTTTTTTTTGTGTGTAAATTTATCTTTTCTAGTGAAATAGTTTGATCATCTTCTCATTTCCTTTACTGTATATTTTTAGATATTTTCTTTATGGTTGCCATAGGTTTACATTTAACATCCCAAATCTATAACAATCTAGTTTGAGTTGATAACAACTTAACTCTTAATAACATGTACAATTTCTGCTCCTATACCCCTCCATCCACCCTTTTTATATTGTTCTAGTCACACATTACTGCTCTATATTTTGCATGCCCAATAACATAAGAGAAATGATTATTATGCATTTGTATTATAGATCTTGTTAAGAAATACAAAGTGGAATTATAAACTGAGAATACAATACTATTGGTATTTGTGTTTACCAGTGTAATTATCTTCACTGAGTAGCTCTGAGCTCCTGTCCAGTGTTTTTTCCTTTCAACCTGAAGAACTACCTTTAGTATTTCTTATAGGGCAGGTCTAGTGTGACAGTCTCTCCCCACTCTGTGTGTCCCTCGTCTCCTGGGACTTCCATTAGGTGTATTTTGGTATGCTTCGTACTGTCCCACAGGTCCCTTAGACTTATCACTTTTTTTTCATTTCTTCTGTTTTCTCAGACTGAATAATTTCAGTTACCCTGTCTTCTAGTGTATTGGTATTTCTTTTGCTTGTTTAAGTCATTGTTGAACCCAGATAGTGTATATTTAAAATTTCTGTTACTGTGTTTTTATCCCCAGAATTTCTATTTGGTTCCTTTTAAAAGTTTCTAATTCCTTCTGTTCATGAATTGTCTTCCTGGTTTCCCTAGTTCTGTGCCCATATCTTCCTTTATCTCCTTTAGGAGAATTTAATATCTTTGATTAATAGCTGGGCTTCCTCTTTTTTATTTATTTTTGAATGGGCCATCTCCTCCTATTTCTTTGTATATCTTAATCTATTGAAGTCTGGATTTTGAAGGTTCTCATGTACTTTGTGTTGAGACTCTTCTTTAATACTTAGCCCAGTTTATACTGACCCTATTGATCAGTATAGGTTGGTGAACAGTTGGGTTCTTCTCAGGTCTTTCTGAGCATGCCTTACCCAGGGCATGTGTGGTAGCTTTCAAGAATTCCCCAGTATGTGTGATTATTCCCCTTCCAAGAAAGGAGTTTCCTCTTACCTGCTTCTTCTGGGGCCCTGGGGTGTGCTTTTTGTCTCAGTAACAGTCTTTTGCCCTAGGTATTGGCTTCAACCCTGCTCCACTGCTTTGCTCTACCATTTGGTGCCTTTGCTTCTTCCAGATACTTTGGATTAGGTGAGCCAGGTGGGGATGATATACAAAGAGAACCAATATTTTTGTTTAGGTGCACAAGTAATCAGGTCCCAGGAACCCACACTTGTATTGGGCAACCAAGCTGCCATGGATAGCACAAACTGCTTTGCAGAACTGAGGGAGGGGAAGAGGCCCAGACAAGTATACTTGTCACATGCCTTTCCTACTGTTTTTGGGTATTGTTTGTCCTGATGAGGTGTTCACTGAGTTGTTGTCTGTCATTTTCTAGAGTTTTGGGAAAGTTGATTCTGATAGATTTTGCTTGTTTTTTTTTTGCTGTTTATAAGGGGGCCTATTTGCCTAGGGCATTTTCCTCTGTTATCTTGCTCAGATTGAGAATTTTGAGACGGATGTATTAGCATCTTTACAGTTCTTTAAGTTTGAATAACCAAAATTTAATTAACATCCATGTGCTTAACACATACTCTGTAAGCGCTTGTCATGAAACTAGAATTACAGACTGGAATAAAACATAATTGACCTTCATAGAGCTAACCATTTAGTGCAGGGTTTTCAGCCTTGGCACCATTGATATTTGATATTTGAGGCCAGGTAATTTTTTTTTAATGCAATTTTATTGAGTCACACACGATACATTCCATCCAAACTATACAATCAATGGCTCGCAGTATTATCTCATAGTTGTGCATTCATCACCACAATCAATTTTAAGAATATTTTTATTACTCCAAAAAAAAAAAAAAATGTAAAAAGAAACCCCAGACCTCCCATAGCCTTTATCCCCCTTTATTGACCCCTAGTACTGGTGTGGTATACGTTACTGGTGACAAAAGAATATTAAGATATTACTGTTAACTCTAGTCCACACTTCGCAACAGGTACCCTGCTGCCTTATTCCACTCTATTATTAACTTGTAATAGTGTTGTACATTTGTTCTGGTTCATGAAAGAACTTCTTCATATTTGTACTGTTAACCACAGTTATCATCCACCACAAGATTCACTGTATTATATCTTACCATGTTTTTACCTCTTGCTTTCCTTCTGGTGACATACATGACTAAACTTCCCCATTTCAACAATACAGCACTGTTAATTATATTCACAATAACATGCTACCATCATCTCTATCCATTTCCAAACGTTTAAGTTTAATCTAGTTAAACCTTCTGCACATATTAAGCATCTGCTCCCCATTCCTTGGCTCATATCTCCTGGTAAACCTACATTCTAGATTTTATGGCTGTGAGTTTACATATTATAATCAGTTCACATTAGTGAGATCGTACAATATTTGTCCTTTTGTGTCTGATTTATTTCATTCAACATAATGTCCTTGAGGTTCATTCATGTTGCATACTTCAGGACTTCATTCCTTCTTACTGCTTACATTCCATCATATATATATACCACATTTTGTTTATCCATTCATCTGTGGATGGACACTTAGGTTGTTTCCATCTTTTGGCAATTGTGAATAATGCTGCCATGAACATTGGTGTGCAAATGTCTGTTCATGTCCCTGCTTTCAGATCTTCTGGGTAAACACCAAGTAGCAGAATTGCTGGATTATAAGGCAACTCTATTCTTACCTTTCTGAGGAGTACCAAACTGTCTTACACAGTGGCTGTACCATTTTACATTCCCACCAGCAGTAGATAAGTGTTCCTATAACTCCACATCCTCTCCAACATTTGTAGTTTCCTGCTTGTTTAATAGCAGCCCTTCTAGTAGGTGTGAAATATCTTTGATTTGAGGGGGCTGTTCCAATTTTTCTTTTACTGCTTGTGCTTGGGTGTAAGGTCTAAGAAACTACCACCTACCACGAGATCTTGAAGATGCCTCCCCAATTTTTTTCTAGGAGTTTTATGGTCCTGGCTCTTATAGTAGGTCTTGATCTATTTGGAGTTGATTTTTGTATAAGGTGTAAGATAGGTGGCTAGTAGCTAGTGAAGATGAACCTTTTTTCATGTGGTTTTTAGCCATTTGTATTTCTTCTTCAGAGAAATGTCTAGTTTGTTGACGTACATTTGTTCATAGTATCCTCTTATGATTTAATTTCTGCAAGATCCGCAGTAACCCCTCTTGTTTATTATTTCGTTGATTTGGGTCTTCTCTCTTTTTGACTTTGTCAGTCTAGCCAAGGTTTAGTAGTAGTTTCTACTTGGTTTAGTAGTAGTTTGCTGTTCATTTTCTAGCTTCTTCAGTTGTTCCATTAGTTCTTTGATTTTTGCTCTTTCTTCCTTTTTAATGTATGCATTTAGAGGTTATATATTTCTCCCCCTCAATACTGCCTTCACTGTATCCCATAAATTTTAACATGTGTTCTCATTTCATTCTTCTCTAGATATTTTGCAATTTCTCTTGCAATTTCATGTTTAACCCACTGATTGTTTAGGAGTGTGTTGTTTAACCTCCAGATATTTGTAAATGCTCTAGACCTTTGATGATTATTAACGTCTAGTTGTATTTCATTGTGATCAGAGAATGTGCTTTGAATAATTTCAATGTTTTTAAATTTATTGAGGCTTGTTTTATACAGCATATGATTTATCCTGGAGAACGTTCCATGAGCTCTAGAAAAGAATGTATGTCCCGGTGATTTGGGATGTAATGCTGTCTATATATCTGTTAAGTCAAATTCATTTATCATGTTATTTAGTTTTTCAGTTTTCCTATTGGTCCTCTGATTGATCTGTGTATAGCAGAGTGATGTATTAAAGTCTCCCATGATTATTGTGGAAACATCTATTGCTTCCTTCAGTTTTGCCAATGTTGGTCTCATGTACTTTGGGGCACCTTGATTGGGTGCATAGACGTTTATGATTGTTGTTTCTTCTTGTTGAATTGTCCCTTTTTATTACTATATATTGTCCTTTGTCTCTTATGACATCCTTGCATTTAAGGTCTTACTTTATCTGAGATTAATATTGGTATCCCTGCTTTCTTTTGGCTGTATCTTGCGTGGAGTGTTTTTTTCCCATCCTTTTCCTTTCAATTTCTTTGTGTTTCTGGGTCTAAGATGAGTCTTCTGTACAAATATGTAAGAGACTCATCTTCTGTACCCTTATCCAGACCTCTCTCTCTTTTCTTTTTTTTCTCAGCCGGTAGAGCTTCCTTTAGTATTTCTCGTAGGACAGTCTCTTGTTGGCAGTTTCTCTCAGCATTTGTTTATCTGTGAAAATTTTAAACTCTCCCTCAAATTTGAAGGAGAGCTTTGCTGGATAAAGAATTCTTGGCTGGCAATTTTTCTATTTCAGAATTTTAAATATGTCATACCACTGCTTTCTTGCCTCCATGGTGGCCGCCAAGTAGTCACTACTTAGTCTTATGTTGTTTCCCTTGTATGTGGTCTACTGCTAGTCTCTCGCTTTCAGAACTTTCTCTTCAGCATTTGACAATCTGATCAGAATGTCTTTGCGTTAACTAATTCTTTCCTCTATCTCTTCAAATCTGGTCTTATATGACTTAAGAATCTTTTAAATTTGATGAACAGAATCTTTTATTTCCATAACATTCCATAATTAACTTACTCTTGCAAATTCTTCTTTATGCTCTTCTAGGGTCTTCTTCATATTTTTTATATCCTTAGTCATGATATTGATGTTGGTGAGTACTTCTTTGACTAATTGCTCCAAAATCTGTGTCTCTGGCTTTTTAACTTGGGCATTTGGATTATCCATACCTTCTTGTTTCTTCATATGCATTATAATTTTCTGTTGTTTTTGGCCTCTTAGCATTTGCTTATCTTGATAGGGTTCTTTTAGCATATGTAGGCTTATTTGAATACTTATCTGTAATTTGACAGAGCTACAGCTTAGTGGAGTGCACTTCCCCTGAGCTGTCACAGATGGCACTCCTGAGACACCTTTTACCCTCAAGCCAGTTCTCCCCAACTTTGTCTGCACTAAGTGGGGGTCCAAACCATGTGGAAGTCCTATCAGTGCCCTAATTTTCTGTATGCAGTGGGGACTGCCAACCCTATGGTTGGGGTCGTGCCCGATGCAGTTTGGTAGGGAGACCGCTTCAGGATGCAGTGGTCCCAGCCTTTCCCAGGCTGTTAAGTGCCATTCTCTGGGGCTGCAGACATATGTGTCTCTCCCTCCAGTTCAAATGCCCCACAGTCCCTCTCTGCGGGGCGCCCACGGGTCCTGGGATTGGGGGAGGGCACCTGGTACTTCCATGTGTGACCCGTGGCTCTAGGCTGTGCACACTGCTGGCTCCCCTGGAGGAAGGGTGGCTGCTATCGCAAGCCTGCTGAATCCCAAATTCCCTTAAGGAGGCTTTCGGCCGTGGCACTGTACAGGGGTGTCTCCCTGCCAGCTGCAGAGATGGCTGCCTTGGGCATGGAGAGCTACCCCCTTCTGCTCCCCTCTGCCTGCTGCAACAGCCTGTTGCTGGCATGGGAGTTCCTGGCCACGGGTCTGTTTGGCTGTGGCTCAGCTGCCGTGTCCCCTGGCGGGTTTCCCAGCCAGACCCTCACCTGTTCATCTGCAGCTTGGTTCCCTGCTCCCCAGTGGCTTTCCAGGGTAAGCACTCACCAGCTCTTCTGCAGCTCGGCTCCTGGGTCCCAGGCAGCTTTCCAGGCTGGACACTCACTAGCTTGTCTGCCTGCTGATATTTCTTCTCTCTCCGCAATTTGGCTTTTGCAGTGTCTTTCTCCAGTCTATATCCTCCTGTAGCGTTTCGACAATTCAGAATTGTCCTTTTCTTCATTGAATCTCTGGAGAGAAGTTTTAGTAGCATTGTTTTGACCACTGTGGCTTTATAATATGCTTTAGTCAGGAAGCATAAGTCTCCTACTTCATTCTTCTTTTTCAAGATGTTTTTTAGCTATTCGAGGCTCCTTACCTTTCCAAATACATTTGATTATTAGCTTTTCCAGTTCTGCAAAGTAGGCTATTGGAATTTTGATTGGCATTGCATTGAATCTGTAGATCAATTTAGGTAGAAGTGACATCTTAACGACATTAAGCTTCCAATCTACGAACATGGAATGTCTTTCAATTTATTTAGGTTTTCTTTGATTTAGTTCAGCAATGTTTTGTAGTTTTCTGTGTACAGGTCCTTTACATCCTTGGTTAAGTTTATTCTTCAGTATTTGATTCTTTTAGTTCCTTGAAAATGGAATTTTTTTTCTTGATTACCTCCTCAGAGACTTCATTACTAGTGTATAGAAACACCACTGACTTTTTGCATGTTGATCTGGTATCCTGCTACTTTGTTGAACTCATTTATTACCTCTAGAATCTTTGTCATAGTTTTTTCAGGACTTTCTAAACATAAGATGTGTCATCTGCAAATAGTGAGTGTTTTACTTCCTCCTCTCTGATTTGGATGCTTTTTCTTTCCTTTTTTTGCCCAGCTGCTCTAGTTACAACTTCTAGCACAATGTTTATTAGCAGTAGTGACAGTGGGCATCCTTGTCTTGTCCCTGATCTTAGAGGGAAAGCTTCCAGTCTCTCACTGTTGAGTACTATGTTAGCTGTGAGTTTTTTTAATACATGCCCTTTATCATGTTGAGGAAGTTTCCTTTGATTTCTACCTTTCAAAGTGTTGTTAACAAGAACAGTTGCTGGATTTTGTCAGATGCCTTTTCTGAGTCAATCAAGATGATCATGTGGTTTTCCTTTTCGATTTGTTGATATATGGTGTATTACATTAATTGGTTTTGTTGTTTTGAACTCCCCTGCATACCTGGAATAAAACCCACTTGGTCATGGTGTATAATTCTTTTAATGTGCTATTGGATTTGATTTGCAAGTATTATGCTGAGGATTTTTGCATCTATGTTCATTAGAGAAATTGGTTTCTCTTGGTAGCTTGCTTTTCTTGTAGTATCTTTATGAGGCTTTGGTATTAGTGTGATGTTGTCTTCATAGAATGAGTTAGGTAGTATTCCCTCTTCAATTTTTTGGAAGAGTTTGAGCAGGGTTGATATTACTTCTTCTTGGAATGCTTTCTGAAATCCACCTCTGAAGCCATCTGGTCCTAGACTTTTCTTTGTTGGTAAGTTTTTGATGACTGATTCTCTCTTTACTTGTGATTGGTTTGTTGAGGTCTTCTGTTTCTTCTCAATTCAGTATAGTTTACTTCTTTTTTGTGAATTGCCCCTTTTATTAATATTTAGTGTCCTTTGTCTCTTACACCATTTTTGCATTTAAAGTCTGTTTTGTCTGATATTAGTATAGCTACCCCCAGCTTTTTTTTGGTTACTGCTTGCATGGGATATCTTTTTCCATCTGTATCTTTGGGTCTAAAGTGAGTCTTTTGCAAACAGCATATAGATGGATCATATTTTTTTAATCCATTCTGCCAGTCTGTGTTTTTTGATTGGGGAATTTAATCCATTAACATTCAATGTTATTACTGTAAAGGAAGTACTCAACCATTTTTATCCTTTGGTTTTTATTTGTCAGATCTATTTTTTCTCTCTTTTTATCCTTTTAATTATCCTTTTTAATAATCTTCATTCTTATACTCTCCTACAAGCCTCATTCTCCTGTATTTTCTATTACAGGTGGCAGAACTTCTAGTATTTCTTGTAGGGCAGGCCACTCATTAATGAACTCTCTCAGCTTCTGTTTAAAATATTCATACTCCCTCGTTTTTTGGAGGACAGCTTTGCTAGACAGAATTCTAGAGAATTCTGGTTGAATTTATTTATGAGATTTGTTTGGACATCTTTGATTGGTTCCAAATTCTGTGTCTCTTCTGACTTTTAATTTGTTCCTTTGACTGGACTATATCTTCCTGTGTTTTAGTGTGCCTTCTAATTTTTTGCTGGTATCTGATTATCTTGATGGGTATGTTCTGAAGGTCGGTTTCTCTCTTGTCTAAGATTTAATTGTTGCTTGGGTTTGTATTAGGGCTCTGCTTGGCAGTTGGATTGTCAGTATTTCCCAGCCAAAATAGGACCAGGTATCCCTGCAGCGTGTATAGAACAGCTCCAATGGGCCAGGGATAGGGTCTGGAAAGACTCCAGAAAGCCCTTCTCTTTTCCTCTGCATTTTATGGCCTGCCCAGTAGATGGCACTCTTTGGCTACCTGTTTCACCTCTGGAGCCCTTGAAACAGTGGCACCCATCAGCATCTGACCAGCTAGAGCTAAAACTGGGATCTCAGTGTTGGACTGTGTACCTCTCTGAACTTGGGACAGAGGACTCCCACATCACCCAGACAAGGAACATGCTGCCTGCTGGCTCTTTCCTCGAGAGTGGGGGATGGGTGGCAGGAGCCACAGCTGGAATTACAGTCTCTGCCCACGTTTTCTCAGACTCACAGCCCTGCACTAACCTGGGTGTTGAAATGTCCCCCCTGGTCCCCCCTAACAACTGATTCAGACAGTTTCTGCCTGGCTACTTCCTGCTTTGGGGAAAGAGGTAGCTGCTGCTCCCTCCCTAATCCTCCATTGTGGAAGCTCCTTCTTGGGACCCCTTTGTATTCAGGCACTCCTCCCTGGAATGTTCTGCCCTGAGTCTCTAGGGACTTGGCTGTCTGTATCTGGATATATGTGGGGATCTATCTCACTGTTGTGAGAGGTTTTTTGGTCTGTGTCCCCAGGGGGAGGTCTCTGCCTCTGCACTCAGAACTGGGTGGGACCGAGTGAGGGTGAGGGAAGAGGACTGGCCAGTCTTCCTACCTGATACTTTTCCCTTTCAATTCAGCATTTGTGGGATCCTTCTCTAGTCTTTACCTTCCTCCAGAATTCTAAGCATGTGAGATTTGTCCTTTTTCTTTGCTGAATCTCTGGGGAGGGATTTTCCATGAATATCTTAGGTTGCCATGTTGATGACATCTCTCTTCAGATAAATTTTTGTTTTGGAGGGCTCTCCTGTGATTAGTAGCAGTCCTAGCTTCTGGTCAGTAGATGCCAGTAGTACTTCCCAGCTGTGACAACCAAAAATGTCTTTGGATAAGGCCATATGGGTCCTAGAAGGCAAAATTGCCACTGGTTAAGTACCATTGGTTTAATGGGAAAGAAGACAATGCAGACTATTCAGTGTTATGATAGCAGGTGCCAGGCTGCTGTAGGAATACAGAGGAAGGGCACCCTGCTTGGGAGTGAACAATCTACTATGAATCAGCCTTAATGTTGATGTAAGAGCTGGGAGATGGCTGGGCACAACCAGATCATGAACTCAAGTGCCAGGTCAAAAAAAATTTTTTTTTCCCAGGAGAGTTACAGTTTTATAGTTATTTAGAAAGAACCCAACAGTAAAAATTTCTTAATCCAGTAAAACACTTTCCACTAGAAATGCAATTCTGTACACAATTGTTTGGGTACTTCACCTCCCCAATGGTTTCAGTGTCTCCTTGACGGGGAGCCCATGTCCAGCCCTACCTCAGGACTTTTAGAACCAAATTCCCCCAACCCCAAGGCCATCAGTCGTCTTTTGTCTCCAAACAGTTAAAACCATGGGTGTTAACATTTTCCCATTTAAAAGTCATATTCTTTTCATGCTGTGTGGAAATTGTGGGACAAATGGCAGTCACTTTGGTTGCACGGAGTCCCATCTGCCCTTGCTTGGATGGAAAGCAAGGGTGGGTAGGCCCTTAACCACATGGCTTGGACTGCGGGGAAGGATGGAATGTGGAGGACAAGGACAGAGGAGCCGGATACAGCTTTGCAAGGAGAGCAGAATGAACCTGAACAAACACCATCAAGTCTGAAGGTCTGTGTGAATGTAAGCTGAAAAAGGCTGCTGTCCGCTCCCTCAGGGTCCCACCATATGGGCCAGGCATGGCTTTCCCTCACTGGCAGCATTCAAAGCCCCAAGGAGCCCACGTCCTGAGTTGGTCCATAGGGTTAAATCAGGCCATCTGTCTGGGAGGACTGTTGGGCCAGGAAGGGCCGAAGGTGCAGTCCTGTGTCCAGGGATGGAGAGTCGACTCAGGGTCTGGATCATGGGACAAGTGGGCCTGATAGAGTCGCGTGGGGGCACCTGGGTCCCAGAGCTAACCCCAGAATTTATGTTATCCAGTAGCCTGGGGCCTCAGGCTTCCTGCCACTCTCCCTCCATGTGGGTAGAAATTCTGCCAGGCTGCATGAGGTAGACTCAGGACCCCAGTGGACTTGAGAGACTGCAGAATGAAATCCTGGAAAGGTGCAGGTCACAAGACTGAAGCCTGCTGGACATGCACAAGAGGTGGCTATGGGTGGCACTAGCCACTCACCACCACTTGATGCCTTTCTTGCAAGGGCTGACATCAGGGCAGCCAAGACCTCACCAAGTAAAAGTGGTTTCATCCCTCATCTGTCACTGGTGCTGAGCGATGAACAGATTATGGTAACTGAAAAAGCAGCCCACCCTGCCACGAGATCTTGATCCAAAGATTCTGTGGACCAGAAAGGCCTTTTGCCACACGTGGGCTTCATCGCTTGGGAGATGCTGAATAAGGAATGGGCCACAGGCATGGGCTCTCCCATGAAGGCTTCCATCAGTGAAACTCTGGTGTTCATTAATGCTTGAATCTCGACTGATGGCTTTTCCACGCTCAATGCTTCCTTCGTGTGTAGTGTAAACTATGTGAAGGTTTCCCCACACTCCTTGCTTTCATGTGGCTTCTCTCCAGTGTGTTTTCTGATATTTTAGGAGACTTGAATTGCAGTTGAAGGCTTTCCTGCATTCACCACATGTAAAGGGCTTTTCTGTGGTGTGGATTCTCTGATATTTGGTGACATTGGAACTATGCCTCAATGTTTTTACACACTGAGCACACTTAAAGGGCTTTTTTTTTTCTGGTGTGAACTTGCTGATGTCATATATGTCTGTCTTGTGCTGAACGATTCATCTGCAATTGTGTCTTAGAGTTTCTTTCTCTGAAAAGGAATGAACATGGGAATCCCCTCAATATCATCTTTGAAGGGAACTCCAGCGCGTCATAGAGATGCCCCTCGTCTTCTGGGCTCAGGGCTGGCCCTTGACTATCCTTTCTGGCCAAAGTAGACCTTCTGTTTGGCTTTTTCCTTTCTGACACTTTCTGGATAATGTCCAGCTGCACATCTCCTTCTTCCTTTTGAGTCTGAGTCTTCTTTTTCTTGCCCAGAGGCTTTTCCATCTTGCTGTGCTCCCAGGAAGGAGGACAGGGCCATGTGGAAACCAGTAAGGACTCTGGGTCCTCAGCTTCTCTCTTCAGGGGAAGGCCAAGGACAAAGCTCTCATATCTTAGGAACGTTTATCCTTGTAAATCCATTTCTTTGGAAATTTCTTGCTTTGACAGAACTCTTCATTTTGTGTTTGTAATTGAAGCTCTTGAACTGAAAATCTGAAACAGAAAGAAAGTGCCACCACTCCCATTGCTGCCTTCTCTGGAGAGCTTGGCTTCCTACCACTGCGTGACTGTGGAACAAGGGGGAGGCAGCCACAATCTGCAGCAGGGCCACCTCGACCCTCTGTCTGGGAGAGATGGCTGCCCAGTAGGAATTCAATAAGTACCTTGCCAGGAGTAACGGAATGAGGCCCTCTTGTTAGGAGGCGCAGAATGTGCCCTGAGCCTGGTGGAGGATAACCAGGAGCGCAGGGGGTGGCGGGTGCTCCCTTCACCATTGCCCCAGCTGCATGCTGGCTTAACCCACATGGTGCTGCCTAGGCAGGGGGAGGGCATGGGCCACCAATGGTTCCGTGGCTACCCCTAGCAGGGCAGCCCAGCACTGAGGTAGGGACACACTGCACTGGCTGTAAACTCCTGGCTGCCCCCAGGACAGAGTTTGGACATGATTTGATTGGCATTCCTGGACACAGGACAAAGGGGCAAAGAAGGATAAAAGGTTCAATTTGCAGAGATTAAATCACAAATGGCAATACCAAACAATATAATAATAATAAAAAGGATACTTCTAGAAACAGTCCTTTTAGAATTTAAAGAATCAAATAGATCAAGAAGATTTGAATAATGTAAGCAACAAGTAATTGAGAAGAATTATATGTCAAACTTTATACCACAGAGACTACATTCTATTGTATCAGTGTAACATTTACAAAAACTGATGATGGACTTAGCCACAAAGAATAAAATTAAAGTATAGATCATGTTGTCTAACCAAAGCCAAACAAAACTAGAGATCTCAAAGTGAAAGATCCAGCCATGTCAGAGTAACTTAACCAGATTTGTCCTCCTGCCATAGCAAGCAAAAAAAATTGACAAAATACATGAAACAGCTGCTTTCATACATTGGACAACAGCAGGCAGGATTGTGATCCCATCCCAGCTATCTATACCAGATAAGGAGGTTGAACCCAAGCAGAGCACAGTGGTCTTGCCGAGCTGAGGAGCCAGGTCAGAATTCAAGAAGGTTGTGATGGCTGGGTTTTGCACTATAGAATGTTAGAGAGTAATGCATAGAAAGAGCTCCACAGGTCTCTGCATAGGGGTCCTCTTTAGCTGATAACCTGACTGCATTTGTGTAAGGTGGAACTCAAGGGCAGGCAAAGAACTACTTGTTGGTAATTGGCTAGGATAGAGACACCTCATAGAACTCCTCTGGGGCATTCAGTAAAGAATTCTGAGAGCTATGTATGAGGCTAAACTAGCCCTAGAGTAAAGGCTACTCTAGACACACCTAACAGAGCTCAAAAATCCTTTAAACAAGCCTCAAAAGGATCAAGGAAGTAAGTAAATCATCTATGCTAAAACCAAACTACACTATAAAGGAGGACAGACAGTTCTAGACAATAATATTCACCATCCACCAAAATTTCAACAGGAAGAAGGAAAATGTGACCCATAAACAGGAGAGAAATCCACCAATAGAAATAAACTTAATGACAGAAAATGAAATACGCAGATAAGGACTTTAGAATTCTTGTATGTTCAAGGTTTTAAAGGAAAATGTAAAGCAATAATATATTATGTAATATCTAATATTAAATAAGTAATAATATATAATATAGTATAAAATACATCGATATAATGTAAATATAAAAAAAGAACCTAATGAAGTTTCTAGAGATGAAAAATACCATATATTAAGTGAACAATCCATTGACTGGCCCTAACCACAGATTAGATATTGCAAAATACACTAACATGTAAACTTGAAATTAGCAACAGAAAGTATTCAAGAAGTAAAGGGAGAACTGAAAAAGAAAAAAAGTTTCAGTGACTTGTGTGACAATAAAAAATATAATTGGAGAATCAGAAGAATGTGTGGACATAGAAAAATATTCAAAGAAATGATGGCTGAAACCAAATTTGATTTTTTAAAAAGGTAGATCCATGAATCCAAGAATAACAATAAACCCAGTTCAGGATAGGTACACTGAAAAGCACACACTTAAGTATACCATATCAGATTACTGAAAATCATTAATAAAGGAAATCTTAAAAGCAACCAGAGGAGGAAAAAACATTCAGGGGAACAGAGAAAAGTGACCATGGACTTCTCATCAGAAACTCAGAAGCTAGAAACATTGAACATCTTTAAAGTGCTTAAGGAAAACTTTCAACCTACAATACCATGTGCAAAGAAAATATCCTTCAAAAATAAAGACATTTTAAGACTTACAAAAGCTTAGAGAATTCATCACTAGTAGACTTACACTGCAAGAAATTAAAATTAAAGGACGTTCTTCAGACTAAAGGAAAATTATTCTAGGTAGAAAGTCTGAGCTACACAAAGAGTGCTGCATATGGTGAATATGTGAACAAATATATAATTTTTTTCTCATTTTAAAATATCTTTAAAAGGTATTTGACTTTAAAGCAATAAAATAATGTTTTGTGGTGTTTAACACATAGAAGTAAAATGCATGGCAATAACGCAAAAGATGGAAGAATCAAAATGGAGGTATACTTACATAATATATAAGAATTCTACAAATAATATGTGTTGTGGTATAATATTTTTTGACGGTAGACTGCTCTAAGCTAAAGGTGCATATTGTAAACCTTAGTGCAGAATTTGTTTCAGTGTTTTGGGGTGGGCCCTGAGGATTTGTATTTCTAACAAATTCCAAGGAGGTGCTAATGTTGCTGGTCCAAGGACAACACTTTAAGAACCACTGATCTAGAGCAACACTAAAAAATGAAAAAAAATATAGCTAATAGGTTCAAAGTGGTGGAAGAAGGGGATCTGAAAAATATACAGTCCAAAAAATGTGACAAATAGAAAACAGAGGGGATGAGGCTAGATATGAACCCAACCATAAAGACTACATTACATTTAAATGGTCAAAAAACTCCAGTGGAAAGGCAAGAGATTATAAAACTGAATTAATATTGGCACAAAGGAAACAGAGACCAATGGAATAGCACTGATAGCTCAGAAATAAGCCCACATACCTATGACTAGTTGATTTTTGAAGACTCTGCAACAAATAGTGCTGGGAAAACTGGTAATCCACATGCAAAAGAATAAAGGTGAAACCCTACCTAAAATTTGTACCGTATATAAAAATTAACTCAAAATGGATCAGTGACATAAGAACTAAAACTATAAAACTTGACTAGACATTTCTCCAGAGTTAAACAACCAATAAGCAAATGAAAACTGCTCAACATCGTTGGCTATTAGGGAAATGCAAATCAAAACCATGAGATACCTCCTGAATGCCTCTTTGTTGCTCAGATGTGGCCCTCTCTCTCTGGCTAAGCCAACTTGAAAGGTGAAATCACTGCCCTCCCCCCTACGTGGGATCAGACACCCAGGGGAGTGAATCTCCCTGGCAACGTGGAATATGACTCCCGGGGAGGAATGTAGACCCGGCATCGTGGGACGGAGAACATCTTCTTGACCAGAAGGGGGATGTGAAAGGAAATGAAATAAGCTTCAGTGGCAGAGAGATTCCAAAACGAGCCGAGAGGTCACTCTGGTGGGCACTCTTACGCACACTTTAGACAACCCTTTTTAGGTTCTAAAGAATTGGGGTAGCTGGTGGTGGATACCTGAAACTATCAAACTACAATCCAGAACCCATGAACCTTGAAGACAGTTGTATAAAAATGTAGCTTATGAGGGGTGACAATGGGATTGGGAAAGCCATAAGGACCACACTCCACTTTGTCTAGTTTATGGATGGATGAGTAGAAAAATAGGGGAAGGAAACAAACAGACAAAGGTACCCAATGTTCTTTTTTACTTCAATTGCTCTTTTTCACTCTAATTATTATTCTTGTTATTTTTGTGTGTGTGCTAATGAAGGTGTCAGGGATTGATTTAGGTGATGAATGTACAACTATGTAATGGTACTGTAAACAATTGAAAGTACGATTTGTTTTGTATGACTGCGTGGTATGTGAATATATCTCAATAAAATGATTAAAAAAAAACATGAGATAACACTTCATAATAGAATGGCTATTATATTTTTAAAAATTGAAAATAAGTGTTAGCAAGGATGTGGAGAAATTGGAAACCTTGTGCATTGTTGGTGGGAATGCAAAATGGTGTAGTCACTATGGAAACAGTTTTGTGGTTCCTCAAAAGTTAATTACCATAAGAATTGGCCATCCCATTTCTAGGTATATACCCTAAAGAATTGAAAGCAGGGACTTCAACAGATATTTGTATACCAGTATTCATAGCAGCATTATTCACAATAGCCAAAAGATAGAAGCAACCCAAGGGCCCATCAACAGATGAATGGTTAAACAAAATATATACACTGGGATATTATTTAACCATAAAAAGGAAAGAAGTTCTTATACATGCTACAAGATGGATGAACCATGAAGGCACCATGTTAAGTGAAATAAGTGACAGAAAAGGACAGATTCGTATGATTTCACTTATAGGAAATAACTAGAATATGCAAGTTCCTAGAGACAGAAAGTAAATTACAGGTTATGGGCATGGGGTAGGCCATGGTGAATCAGGAGTCAGTGCTTTAATGAGTGCAGAGTTTCTGTGTTCAGTTTTGGTAATGGATGTGACGATGGAAGCACAATATTGTTAATGTAATTAATGCCAATGAATTGTATGCTTGTAAGTGGTTAAAATGGGAAATTTTATGTTGTATATACAATTAAAAAAAAAAAGTGAAATATACAAAAAATGCACACTACATATAATACATGAGTTAAAAGTAAAAGATGGCAAAAGGTATACGTTTAAACACTAATAAGCTAGAGTGGCTAATCCAAGTAGACATAAGGACAAAGAATAATAGAGTTAAAGAGAGACATTTCATACTGATAAAAGGATTAATCCATCAAGAAAACAATTTAAAATGTGTATGCATCTAACAACAGTGTTTCAAAAACTGACAGAATTGAAAGAAGAAATAGAGAATTCCACAATCATAACTGGAAGTTTCATCACCTATCTCTTACTAATATAACAATGAGAACAAAACCAAAAACACAGGATATAGAAGACTTGAATAACACTATCAACCAACTGACCAATTTGATGGGAGAATAACTATTCTTTTCAAAGTTACTAGAAACTTTCACCAAAATTGAACACAGGCTGGGCCATTTATAAAACAAGTCAAGAAGGATTGTATTCTCTCAACACAAAAGATTTAGAAATCAATAACAAAAAAGAAATCTGGCAGTTCCCCCAATATTTGGAAATTAAATATGCTTCAAAATAACGTTTGGGTCCTAGAAGAAATCAAGGGAAATGAGAAAATGTTTTTAACTTGGTGATAAGGAGAATGTATCAAAAAATGTCAACTGCAGCTAAAGCAGTCATTAGAAGGATTTTTTTTTTTAAGTTTAAAATCTTATGTTAGGAAACAAAGAAAAAGTATAAAACAACAATCCAACCTTCTGCCTTAAGAAACTGGTAAAAAGAAGAGCAAATTAAACCCAACATAAGCAGAGAAAGTCAAATAATGTAAAAGTAGAAATAGGTGAAATTGTTTAAAAGTTGCCTTTTTGAAAAAAATAATAAGGTTGATAAACTTATCTAGACTGGTTAAGAGAGAAAACAAATTGGACAGATTCCTTAGAAATCACAAATTATAAAAACTAAAATAAGATGAAATAGAATTCTTTTTCTTTTTTTTTTTTTTTTTTTTTTTTTTTTTTCCTGTAAAGAGTTAATTTATCTGTGGAAAATCATAGCTTATGTTATAATAATAGGGAGTACACAATTCCTCCTACAATGATACTGGGTTCTCATACATATATGGAACAAATAGCTAAGTGGCAGGAACACATACATACTCAAAAAGACAAACTCGTCAGTGTTCAGAGAACATCCACATGCAAAATTGATGCTGCTGTCCTAATTATGCAATTTTTTTTTCTGGCTTTACAAGGTTTCCTATTCCAGTGAACACTTAACAAAACTTTCACAGGGTTTCTCTCCTGCATGAACTCTGTGAGGTATGACTTCTGACTACAAGCATTCCCACTTTCATTAGGGGTATATAAAATAAAATAAACATAAGACTTTGTATACTTAAGACCACAAAATATTGCTGAGAGAAAGAAGAAAAAAGGGAAACATTTATCAAATTTGTAGATCAGCAAATTCAGTATTATTAAGACAAAATTTTTCCTAAATTGATCTCTATAGATCAGCACAACCCAATTATAATCCCAGGAGACTGTTTTTTGGTAGAAAAACACAAGTTGAGTCTAAAATCAACATGAGCACGTTAGGGTGGTCACTGCCTAGACATCCCCAAAGTTTGGAAAAGTGATTAAACTAGAGGAAGGGGTAGCAACAGACCAAAAACAACAACAAATAATATTGGAAATGCAAAGTACCTAGAATATTCAAAACATCCAAAACCAAGCTCCTGATCTCCCCACTGACCCCGAACTCCACACCTGTTTCTCCTTACCGTCCTATTTTCAACAAATTTAAATTCTATTCTTCCAGTTACCCACACCAGAAACCTTGCAAATCATCCTTGACTTATATCTATTACACCCTTTTCTTTCAAAAAATCTCTCTTACTCTGCCTTGAAAATATGTCTAAATTCAGACTACATTTCACCACCCACTGCTACTGATCTAAGCCACCATCATCCCTCCCTTGGATTATTACAGTAGCCTTCTAACAAGTCTTCCTCCTGCATTTTGTACCCTCTAAGTCAATTTCTAACACAACAGCTGAAGTGATACTAGTAAAACATGTTAGATCTATATCATTCCTCTACTCAGAATTCTCCAGTGACTCCCAACTCCATAAAAGTAAAAGCCAAAGAGTATATTTGATTTATTTGGTTTTCTGTTTGCTGTCGAACTAAAATATCTGTTCCATGAGTTAGAGATTTTTTTAAACTGTTTTTATCCCAGTATCTAGAACTGTTAGAACTGTGTGTGGCATACAGCAAGTATTTAATAAATACTTACTGAAAACAACTAATACATAGAAAGACCTAAATCACAAAATTTAAGATGGTTGACCATATGCTAAATATAAAATTTAGTGGTGTCTGTGTTCAGTAGTTTCAGAGTAAGTTCTACTCTGAAACAGAGAAAGTCATGGAAGTGACAATCACAAGTATCAGGAAAGTGGTTAATTCTGATTAGAGGAAAGGGCATATAGGGACTTCAGGAATGCTGACAAAATTCTTTGTTTTTTTTTTTTTTTTTTTTTTTTTTAGAATGAAATTTTTTTCCTACTTTTTCGGTTTGTATATTATGTTAAATAATTTTTTTTAAATTAAAAAAATCAGTCATTTTCTTTTACCAGGTATAATAAGCTAGAAATAGAAATGGGGGTTGGGTGGGAATCTTAATCACAACAAACCCCACAAAACATTAGGAATAAATGGACAAAAATTTTGGGTCCTACATGAAGAAAGCAGTCAAGTGCCATTTAAACATAAATGCCAAGATCATCTTAGATAAGAAGTTTTTATCATTTGTCAGTACTGCCCAGATGGATATATAAATTAAATGCAGTCCCTATGAACCAAATCATGTTTTAACTGAGTCTAATGATTTTAGGTTAATACTGAGGAATAAAGGATGGGTACCTGGCCCAGCCCAGCATCCTACGTCTCTGGAAAAGCTTAAGTTCAGAAACATGAGCTGGGGGAACTAAACTGCAAGGATAAGAGTGTTGGAGCCTGAATCATCACTACGACAAGGCAAAATCACAAAGCAAAGCTGGCATTATGGAAAGGAGTAATTTTGAGGGAGTATCAGAAATTGGTTTGCTCAAAAGGAGAGTGGAAGTGCAGAGGTGAGAGAGGACCGAGCAATTAGTTGTTCCAGATCCTGGGATCTTCCCAGTTCTCATGAGGCCCAACTATACTTTGTTTCGGTGGGATCTTTCAATAACCAATTCCCTTTTTACTTAAGCTGGTTTAAGAAAGTTTGTTCCTAGCGACCAAACACAGTTTGATTTTACCTTAAACTGATACTAGGAAGCAGGGTTGCAGCCAACCTACCTTTGGAGAAAAGTAGAACTGGTTGTGAAGTCAAGCCAGAAAGGGGCAATGAGCACCCATTGTCGGACGGAAGCCAACAGTCCAGACTCTGCAAGGAAACCAGATTCCTTCAACTCAGACATCCTGAGTCCAAGGAGAAGGCTTTGGGCCCTTGGTAGCCCAATATAAAGACAAAGGAGATTGTTGATCATACCACATGGTCTTGGGTATAGTGCATTAAGTACGTGTTTAGATTGTGCTGTTAGAAGCAGATATAGAAATCTCATTGATCATTTAACTCTGTTAAAACGACCTGCCTATATCCAGCTTCTGATATTGAAGTACAATTGCTGAATTCTCTGCCAGTCAGTTAATGCTGTAAGTGGGAAAGCCTGTGATCCTGGCTGGAATTAGTATGTTTTGGAAGAGAAGGAATTAGGGAAGCTGGACCCCTAGATCCCCTCTACGGCACTTACCACAGTCCTTTACAAGGGTGCTCTGGAATGAGGATTCGGCTGCAGCCAGATGGCAGCCAAATTGGGAAGAAAAATTCCCTGCTGCTGAGCCTTCCAGCTTACTCTCAAGCCTTTAAGAATTACACAGTATATCAGGCAGTTTCTCGAGTGGTCACATGCTATTATCTCTGACATTACCTTTTTTGAAATTAAGCTTTGTTTTTTGTAATCATACTGGGCACACAATTTGTGTCCTTTTTATTGACTGTTAAATAAAAATAGTATTCCTAATATAAGTATTTCCTGTTTCCTGTGATTGTTATTTATTGACTGTATAATCTTAGTTTTTTGTTTTGTTTTGATTTACCAAATTTAATAAAGCACATACAAGACTTTCTAGATGAACTGGTCACTCAATGCTTCACAGAAAGATCATAGAAAATATGGACACACATGCTCCTAACACAGACCTCCGTTTTTCTAGTTCCCAATTTTTAAACTTTTATTTTGAAAAAATTTCAGACTTAGTGAAAAGTTTCAAAAACAATAGAAACAATTTCCATATACTCCTCACCTAGATTTCCCAAATCCAAATATTAACATTTTACCATTTTGCTATCATTTGTTCTCTCTCATACATACACAGACACACACACAGACATACACACACACTCTCCATTTCTCATTCATACATCATTTTTTCTGAAATGTTTGAGAGCAAGTTGCAGACATGATGCCCTTTTACCTCTAAATACTCCGTGTGCATTTCCTGGAAACAAGGATATTCTTACAGGACAACTATTAAAATCAGAAAATTAATATTGACATAATACTATTATTTAATCTACAGACCTTATTCAGATGTCACCACTGTCCAACCAATGGCCTTTATACACACACACATATGTGTGTATATGTCTGTGTACACATATGTGTACATATATGTGTATATGTGTGTATATATATGTATAAATTTTTTTTTAATCTTTCAGAACCAATCCAGGAGCATATGTTGAATTTAGTAATATGTCTCTTTTATCTCTTTCAGTTTGGAAAAGTTCTTTAGCCTCTCATTGTTACCATGACATTTTTGAAAAGTACTGTTTTTTATTTTGTAAAATATACAGTTTGTGTTGTTTCTTCATGATTAGATTTGGATGATTCATTTTTTGCATCAATACTATAGAAGAGATGTGTCCTTGATGCATATTTCAGGAGGCATATGATGTTAATTTGTCCCATTACTAGTGAATAATAACTTTGATCACTTTGTTAAATTGATGCCTGCCAGGTGTTTCCACTGTAATTAGTAAGTATTTGTGGAGAGATTCTGGATACTTTGTAAATATCCTTTTTCTCATCAATCTTTCAGTTACAGTTTTAGCATCAGGTGATTCCTGCCTGAAACAGTTACTAATACAATGATTGCTAAATACATCATTCCTTCTACATCTAACAGATGGCATGCTATGATAAGGAAGAGCTTTTCTTCTGCCACATTTGTGTATATATGTATGTATATATATTAGTAAATTACTCATGAAATTGATAATGACTTTTAAGCCATGTTGTCTATAAGAATGAAATGAATGAGAATGAAAGGAAGCCCACTAAAATTCTTCATGAATTATAGGGTCAGAGGAAAAAGAAACAAGCTCGGTGAACTGGGTTTCTATGCTTGCTTAATCCTGCATGAAGGTTGCTTACACCAAGGATAAGAGCCTTGGTATAGTCTCAAATAGGAGAGTCCTTTCCCATATAGCTTAGGCTGCCTAGAAGCACAATAGAAAAAAGAAAACCTACCACTCTACAGACCCTAAGGCAGTCAGGTCAGCCAAGGTCTTCACTCCACTGCCAAAAGAAATCAGCCCACTAAGGCGCTTTAAAACTTGGTTGTAATTTTCGACATGTTGACAATCCAGAAGGTGGAGTATAATTTTCCCTCCTCTTGAATATGGACCAGTGTTCATGACTTGCTTTTAATGAACTGAGTTCAGTAAAAGTGATGCTTTCATTTTTTCCAAGGCTAGGTCATAAAAGGCAATACAGCTTCTGCCTGGCTCTGTCTCTCTCACGGGATGCTCACCCTGGGGACTCAGCCACCATGCCGTGAGGAAGCCAAGCAGCCACATGGGAAGGTGGTTTTGGACATAGGTCCCAGCCAGTTGTCAGCATCCATGGCCAAACATATGAGTGAGCAAGCCCTCAGATGATTCCAGTCCCTGGCCTTCAGGCCACCTCAGATGATGTTATAAGGAACAGAGGCAAGAGGTCCCCCAAGGCCTGCCCAAATTGCAAATTTGTTAATATAATAAATGTTATTTTAAGCCACTAAACTTTGGGATGGCTTAAGCCAGAACATCCACTCACAAATGGCATGGGATAGGTCAGGCATACCGTGTATCACCATCCCCAGATGATGGGTCTTGCAGCACCCTCAGAGTATGTTTGTGTGTGTGTAGAGGGCGGGCTGGGCTGGGTGCACTCGCCTAAGTCCTCAGATGTCCTGCAGCATACAATTTACCTGAGCCAGAGGCCAGGACATGAAGCTCTCTTCCTAGATGTTTTCCTTTCCCCCCTCTTCTTCTACTTTGTTTATAACATATTCTTTAAAGATCAAAGAGGTTCTGGCTTAAGCTATTAAGAGAACAGAGCAGAATGTGGAGCAGGAGCCCTAGGCAGAAATAGAGCTTTTGTCTGGAATTTTCTTCATAGCCATCTCTCTTAGAGGACCAGGTGATTGTGTGGGATATAGGGAATCTAAGCTCCTGCTCAATCCTAATCAATAATAGTGCAGTATATAGTGCAGTCACCAAGTTTTCACACTAGCACAAAATTCAGAAAATGGGTTTCTTACATGTAGGAAAGGGGCATTATCCCAGGCAACCAAATATAATACAAATACCCTCTCAAACCATTTAATTTCTCTTACCATTGAATTCAAATTTACTAGAGAAACAACTCTAACCCTAGTTGTTTCTCCTGCTCAGAAAGTAACGTACCGAATTGGAACAGAGTTTATCCTGTGTGTTATTTTGCACTATAAGTTAATGATCTGCTTAAGAAGGGCTTATGGACTATAAAATTGAGAGAGACATCCTGTAACAGTGACTTTGATAACTTAGAGGTTTAAGAACTCACAGGTAGTTTTAAAACTCCTTAGTTCATAATGAGAGAAAGGCTCATCCAAAAAAATATATTTGGTGTTCCAGTCAGCTTAAAGCTACTACTAACACCACTTACCCATAGGCTAGAGTCATAGAGTAAATTGTCTGTTAAGAAGGAACCTCCCTGTGGGTTGAATTTGCATAGTAAGATGCACAGCAAATCGTTTTCACTAAAATACAAATCTATAATGTGGTATTTTGTTAGGTAATGTAGTATTGTAAGTTCAATATTTTCAGAAGCCAAAATAGAATTGGTTTAGTAACAGTTTGATTTTAAAAGCATTAGGCATATTTTATCTGACATAGAAATCATTCATGTTTGATGATTCTGTACTTAAAAAAAAAAAACAAAAACAGCAGAGTATTATTTGGTTTCAAATTACCAGTAAAATATATATGGCTCAAATGTAGGAAGTGTCCATTTGCCAAGAGCCCACTTACTATTGATACATAATGAGCTGTTAGTGATGAAAAGGTCATTTTATTTCTGACTTGTGATAAGTAAATTCAGTCATTTATTTATTTGTATAGAGCTTAACTGAGGTGCTTTCCAATTTCTCTTACGGTGTAGTTCACATTGAAATTGATAATATTTATACCAAACACTGGGGCAACTGTGTAGGCCACTTTTGCCTCTGGCCCCTGGAGGATCCGGCTGCCCTGAGACTGATGGGGGCCTTGTCTCCACACACCTATTCTCATTTCTGGCAGACAGGTTGGAAAGTGGTGCAGCTGTTTTACAATAAAACTTTTCACATCGTCTCCTGATCCTCACAAGACTAAGGAGTTATGGCACAGTTAATAATTAACTGATAGAAGAGGAAGCTGCCTACATGTAGAAAGTTGGAAAGATTTTCCTAGGGCCACACAGATGTTAAAGATTTTCACAGGGAATTGTGGCTCCTCACCCAGTGTTCTCACCTGTCCTACACTGTACACTGCCTTGTCTGCTATGCTAGACATATTTGTAGATACTTGTGAGAGAGTCAGAATGAAAACTAAAGCAATGGGAGACTCTGGGAGGCAGAGATGTGAGTGTTTAAACATGGCCCCTGAGGTGAAAGGGGCCCACCTGCACATCACCAGACTTCCACATCTGACGTCAAATCCTCTGTCGCCTTAAATCTTGCCTCCAGAAACAGACTAGACTGCTCTCCTCTTGCTTGCTAAGCAAAGACTTGTACTGGCTAAGTTCACTCATCATGTCTTCTCTTGGGGAAGCCCTTTTCTCCTAACATTCTCAAGAGGACTCCTCTTTTCCCATAGTACTCAAGTACTGTACCCAAGAACTTGCTTTTATTTTATTTTTATTAATCAATTTTTTAACTTTTCTGTCTTTTCACCAGATAGAAGGCATTTCCCAAAACCAAAGGATCTTATGTGGAACACCAACTCCATGGAACTTAATAAATCTGAGAGGACAGGTAGACAGAGAAAAACAGATAGTTATAAAGTAATACTGGATTAAATAAGCTAAACTTATTTCTTTGTTGCAAGATCTTCTCAGAATATTTAATATTCTAATGTGTTTTTCTGTACTTCTCAAACTTGGCCACACACACATTTTCTCTGGAAGATTTAGAACTAGCAGAACATGTTGAAAAGTTGAACCAGGAAGAGCGCTCCCTCAGGAGAAAGATTATCTAAGGGCCATAGTGCGACACCACTTCCCATCCACTAGGATGGCTGTTATTTAAAAAATAGAAAATAAGTGTTGGCAAGGATGTGGAGAAGGTGGAACCCACAG
The DNA here is from genome assembly GCF_015220235.1 of Choloepus didactylus. NCBI lineage: Eukaryota > Metazoa > Chordata > Mammalia > Pilosa > Megalonychidae > Choloepus > Choloepus didactylus. The sequence goes on from NC_051310.1 coordinate 100,634,078, forward strand.
GCATTGCTGGTGGGAATGCAAAATGGTGTAGTCACTGTGGAAAACATTTGTGTGGTTCCTCAAAAAGTTGACTGAATTATATGACTCGGCAATCCCAACCCTAGGTATATCCCCCCACAAAAAGTGAAAGACTGGTCTCAGACAGATACTTGTACACCAGTGTTCATAGCAGCATTATTCACAATAGCCAGAAGGTAGAAGCAACCCAAGTGTCCATTGACACATGAAAGGATAAACAAAATGTGGCCTATCACCTTGGAGATATTGTGAGTTTGGTTCCAGATCCCTGCAATAAAATGAGTATCACAATAAAGCAAGTCACATGAACTTCTTTTTGGTTTCCCAGTGCATGTAAAAGTTATGTTTACACTAAGTATTATAGTCTATTAAGTATACAGTAGCATATGTCTAAAAAAACAATGTGCATACCTTAATTAAAATGTGACAAAGAGACACGAAGTGAGCACATACTGTTGGAAAAATGGCACTGATAGACTTGCTTGATGCAGGGTTGCCACAAACCTTTAATTTGTAAAAAACACAGTTATCTGTGAAGCACAACAAAGTGAAGTGCAATAAACCAAGGCATGTCTGTACACATGCAATGGAATATTATTTAGCTGTAAAAAAGAAATGAAGTTCTGATACAGGTGACAATATGGATGGACCTTGAAAACGTTATTGCAAGTGAAATAAGCCAGATAAAAAAAGACAAATATTGCATAATCTTACTTCTATGACATATCTAGAATAAGCAAATTTATAGAGACAGAAAGTAGATTAGAGGCTACCAGGACCTGGGAGGAGGGGGAACGGGGTGCTATTGCCTAATGGGTACAGTGGTCCTCTTTTGGGTGATGAAACAGTTTTGTTAGTGGATGGTGGGGATGGTATAGCACAACAGTGTCAATGTAATTAATGCCACTGAATGTTATACTTAATGGCTGATATGGCAACTTCTATGTTAATCTATGTTTCATATATCTGTGTGTATATATATATAATTTTTTTTAAACTGAAAAGAAAAAAAGATTATAGCAGGGACTTATGGTTTCCACTCCAACACGTAAAGAGTTTGGAAGTTATCACTCCCATCTTCATAACAAGAAAAAGCTGAACAAACTGAAAATAAATGATTTTTCTTAAATCCTTCAGAGAATTGAGGTCACCCTGAAATCTGGAGAGACAGGCAAATACAGAGAATCACAGTTGAGGTCAGCTTATTGGGTGCAACCAAGATGTCCTTCAATAAGTGACTGGATAAACAAACTTCGGCATGTGCATAAAATATAATATTATTTAGTGATTTAAAGAAATGAGCTATCAAACCAAAAAAGAGAGGAATCTGAAATGCATATTGCTAAGTGAATGAAGCCAGTCTAAAAAGGCTACAAACTATATGATTCTAACTATATGACATACTGGAAAAGGCAAAGAAGATCAGTGAGTGGCAGAAGTTCGGGGGACAATGAATGAGGGATTTTTGAGGGCAGTGAAACTATTCTGTATGACAGTGTGATGGTGGATACACGACATAATGCATTTGTCAAAACCCACAGAACTGTACAACACAAAGAGCTTACCCTATTGTAAATTATGGTAGTTAATAAGAACGTATCATTATTGGTTCATTAATTGAAACAAATATACCAAGTACTGATGCAAGATGTTAGGAGAAACTGTGTGTGGGGGGTGAGGGGGTGGACATATGGGAACTCTGTACTCTGCTCAATTTTTCTGTGACTCTAAAACTCTTCTAAAAATAAGTATTAATTTAAAAAAGATTACATGAGGGCTTTTCATTTTATCTACTTTATTTATTTATTTAAAGTAGAGCTTGGTGCCTCAAGCTCATATGTATTTGTTGAGTAAATAATGATGGGTGAATGAATAAACGAATGAATGAATGACACTGGTGACAGATCCAGTGCACAGTGCTTGCACTGGGCTAGGCTGGATGGAACAGTCAATGTGCTCAGCCAGTCTTGAAGAGGACACATTCAGAGACTGGCTGTTCCATCTGGCCAGCACCCATTCCTCTGCCTCAGCCCTGTACCAGCCCACACCTTGGGGGTCAGAACACCCCCTGCTGCAGACTACTCCAAGACTATTTGATTTCACACTTCCTGAAAATCGCTGTTGCTCTTTATTTTCAGGGTAACTTTACTACTGGAAAAAACTGTCTAGAGAAATTAAATTGTTCTAGCCTATCCACTTTTTTACACTACTCCTAATAAGGTAAAAACTTCGCATTCTGAAAAATCATGAGCTAAAAATTACAGGACTTATGGGGAACTTTGTAACCTGAGCAATAACAAAAACAGTAACAAATCCTCAATTTCCACTGGTGTTTGGAGAGTCAGTCAGTCCATCCTTTGAAGCCTTAAACTTTCAGGTTTGTGTTTCTTCCTCTGAGATATAGATCCTTGAAATCAATCATTCTCATAGAAACCATTTTCATCAATATTAAAAATGTGATCTGGGTGTGGCCTTCCTCATTAACCAATGCTGTTTTCTAAACACATGATGAAATATCTTCACAGCTTTTTCATCTGTACTTGTAGCTTCCCCAGATGGCTTAAAATAGTGAGAAGTGTGGTGGGTCTTGAAGCCCTAAACCAACCATCCCTTGCACTAAAAAGAAGCACTTCAAAGGATTTTAATCTTTTTTTCTTAAGGTTCCTATATTGCTAAGACTTTCTTTAGATGTGAGAAATTCTCCCCCTGGCCACTTTAATACATTAATTAACATTCTGGGAAAAATCATGTTTGAACTAAGTGACTTCCAGGTTGTCCTGAATCATTCCTCTATTTGCCAGTTGAATATGAGCTAATTCACATTACACAATCTTGCAGCAGAACAGCCTACGTTTCATAGTAAGATAACTTAAGCATGTCTTTTATTTAGGGAAGGGTTAAAATACGTTTTAATTTTTTTTACCTTTCGGGGTTTCATTTTCTGCCTCTGTAACAGAAGTAAGGCTTTGGTTCACTTTGATGTTTCTTCAGTGGTCTCCATGATCTACGGAAAATAATTAAGAATTGAAATGCTTTATCCACCTCAGTTTTTCTTTATATGCACAAAAGAGTTGTGTCAGCTTCTGAGAGCACAAAAGAGTTGTATCAGCATCCCTTATGAAATCTCAAATAAAATTAAATCCCCCACCCCAGCTTCTTCTCACTGCCCGTTTTCTCTGATGTTACCCACAGTTCTAATAAGCCTGGTGACCTATTTTTTAAGATATTACAAATTAGTAAGGGGTACGTGAGGGAAAGAGACTGCTAAAGTCACTCGAACAGCAATGACAATTAACAAATGATATTTGAAAAAAATATCAAACACAAGCACAAGGGCTAAAAAACTCTAAACTAAAAACCAGACCCACCTAGGCTTAAATCCTTGTTCTACTGCTTCAGAAGTGTGACCTTGATCCTAACTTCTCTGCTCAGTTTCTTCATTGTAGAGGGAGAGTTATATCACCTTCCTCACAATAGTTGGTCTTTTGTAGATTCTATAACTTAGCTAATTGAGGTTTATGCATGTTGTAGAATGTATCAGTACTTTGTTCCTTTTGATAGTTGAATATACTATTCCACTGTATGGATATACCACATTTTGATTATCCATCGGCCAGTTGATGGACATAAGGGTTGTTTCCACTTTTTTGGCTATTATGAATAAGGCTGCTATGAACATTTACTTTCAAGTCTTTATAGAGACATATATTTTCATTTATTTTGGGTGGATTCTAGTCAGAATTGCCGGGTCATATGGTAAAATTTATGTTAAACTTTTTAAGAAACTGCCAAATTATTTTCCAAAGTGGCTGCACCATTTTATGTTACCACCAGCAATGTATTCCTGTTTTCCCACGTCCCTCACCAATACTTATTATGGTCTTTTTGATTATAGCTCTTCTAGTGGGTGCTAAGAGCTATCTCATTGTGATATTAATTTGCATTTTCCTAATGGCTATGATATCTTTTCAAGTTTGTATTAGCCATTTATATATTTTCTTTGGCAAACTGTATTCATATCTTTTGCCCATTCTAAAATTAGGTTGTCATCTTATTGAGTTGAAAGTTCTTTATATATTCTGGATACATGTCCTTTATCAGATATAAGATTTGCAAAGAGCTTCTCCCAGTTTATGCCTTTTCTTTTCATTTTCATGGTGTCTTTTGCAGTACAAAAGTTTTAAATTTTGATCAAGTCCAATTTATAAATTTTTTCTTCTATTGATCATGCTTTTTGAATCATATCTAAAAATCTTTGCCTAGCTCAATGTCATGAAGACTTTCTCCTATATTTTTTTGTATTTTTTTAATTAAATTAAGTTTTATTGAAATATATTCACATACCATACAATCATCCATGGTGTATAATCAGCTGTTCACAGTATGATCATATAGTTATGCATTCATCACCACAATCTATTTCTGAACATTTTCCTATATTTTCTTTTAAATGTTTTATGTTTCCAGCTAAATGTAGATCCATTTTGAGTTAATTTTTGTGTGTGGCAAGGGTCTAAATTCATCTTTTTGCACACGGCTACCCAACTATCCCAGCACCATTTATTTTTAAAGACTATCCTTATTATTGTCTGTCTTTTTAAAAATAGCCATCCCTCAGGGTGTGAAATGATATCTCATTGTGGTTTTGATTCACAATTCCCTGATGGGCAATGATGTTGAGCATCTTTTCAAGTGCCTGTTGGCCATTTGTTTATCTTTCTTTGGAGAACTGTCTATTCATATCATCTATTTTTAAAATGGGTTATTTGTCTTTTTACTATTGATTTGTAAGAGTTCTTTATGTATTCTACATACAAGTCCTCTATCAGGTATATGATTTGAAAGGTTTTTTTTTTTTTTTCCATTCTGTAGGTTGTCTTTCACTTTATTAATGGTGTCCTTTGAAGCACAAAAGTTTAGAATTTTGATGCATTCAGTTTATCTCTTTTTTGTTTTGTTGCTTATGCTTTTTGGTGTTATATCTGAGACCACTGCCTGATCCCAGTTCTTGAAGACTTATATTTTCTTCAAAGAGTTTAATAGTTTAAAGCTCTATACATTTAGTTTTTTTTTTATCCATTTTGAGGTAATTTTTGAATATGGTGTGAGGTAGGGGTTCAACTTCATTTTTTTCCATGTATATATCCAATTGTTTCAGTATCATTTATTTTTTAACATAATATTTTTTATTCATTTTTTTGAGATATATTCACATACCATGCAGTCATACAAAGCGTACATTCAGTGTTCATAGTACCATTATATAGTTGTGCATTCATCACCAAAATTAATTTTTGAACATTTTTATTACCACACACACAAAAATAATAAGAATAAAAGTTAAAGTGAAAAAGAACAATTAAAGTGAAAAAGAACACTGGGTGCCTTTTTTTTTTCCCCCATTTTCCTACTCATCCATCCATACACTGGACAAAGGGGAGTGTGGTCCATATGGCTTTCCCAATCACATTGTTGCCCCTCATAAGCTACATTTTTACACAATCGTCTTCAAGATTCATGGGTTCTGGGTTGTAGTTTGATAGTTTCAGGTATTTATTGCTTGCTATTCCAATTCATTAGAACCTAAAAAGGGTTGTCTATATTGTGCATAAGAGTGCCCACCAGAGTGGCCTCTCGGCTCCTTTTGGAATCTCTCTGCCACTGAAGCTTATTTCATTTCCTTTCACATCCCCCTTTTGGTCAATAAGATGTTCTCCCTCCCACGATGCTGGATCTACATTCCTCCACAGGAGTCATATTCCATGTTGCCAGGGAGATTCACTCCCCTGGGTGTCAGATCCCACATGGTGGGGGAGGGCAGTGATTTCACCTGCCAAGTTGGCTTAGCTAGAGAGAGAGGGTCACACCTGAGCAACAAAGAGGCATTCGGGAGGAGGCTCTTAGGCACAAATATAGGCAGACCTAGCCTCTCCTTTGCAGCAACAGTCTCCTCAAGGGCAAGTCCCATGGTAGAGGGCTCAACCCATCAAACCACCAGTCCCCTATGTCTGTGAGCATATCAGCAACCACTGAGGTGGGGAAGCCCAACACCCCTGCAATTTCCACCAGCTCCGCAAAGGGGCTCTGCATATTTTTTTTTTTTACATTAACTTTTTTTAATTAACTATATAAAAAATTTTTTTAAATACAATAAAAAAACATTTCAAACAAACCATAACATAACAAGGGAGTAAGAAAAGGACCACTAACCTAAAATAACTACTTTACTTCCAACATGTTCCTACTCTACCCCATGAAAATAACCTAATGTAGCAACATTTCTGTGAATTTGCTCCTACCATACCCATCAGAAATTAACAGACCATAGTCATTCCTGGGCACTCCCAGAACGTTAAATTTACCCACGATAGCTTATCTGTTCTTATTGGGTTATCGTTCCCCCTTCATTAATTGCTATCACGTTCCCCTACATTCTACATTATAAACCATTTATTTTACATTTTTCAATGTTCACATTAGTGGTAGCATATAATATTTCTCTTTTTGTGCCTGGCTTATTTCTTCAGCATTATGTCTTCAAGGTTCATCCATGTTGTCATATGTTTCATGACATCATTCCTTCTTACTTCTCTATAGTATTCCATCGTGTGTATATACCACATTTTATTTATCCACTTATCTGTTAAAGGACATTTGAGTTATTTCCATCTCTTGGCAATTGTGAATAATGCTGCTATGAACATTGGCGTGCAGATATCTGTTCGTGTCACTGCTTTCAGATCTTCCAAGTATATACTGAGAAGTGCAATCACTGGATTGAAGGGTAACTCTATATCTAGTTTTCTAAGGAACTGCAAGACTGACTTCCAGAGTGGCTGAACCATTATACAGTCCCACCAACAATGAATAAAAGTTCCAATTTCTCCACATCCTCTCCAGCATTTGTAGTTTCCTGTTTGTTTAATGGCAGCCATTCTAATTGGTGCAAGCTGGTATCTTGTTGTGGTCTTAATTTGCATCTATCTAATAGCTAGTAAAGCTGAACATCTTTTCATGTGTTTCTTAGCCATTTGTAGTTCCTCCTCAGAGAACTGTCTTTTCACATCTTTTGCCCATTTTATAATTGGGCTGTCTGTACTCTTGACATTGAGTTGTAGGATTTCTTTACATATGCAAGATATCAGTCTTTTGTCAGGTACATGGTTTCCAAAAATTTTTTCCCATTGAGTTGGCTGCCTCTTTGACTTTTTGACAAATTCCTTTGAGGTACAGAAACTTCTGAGCTTGAGGAGTTCCCATTTATTTATTTTTTCTTTTGTTACTTCTGCTTTGGGTGTAAGGTCTAGGAAGTGGCTGCCTAAACAAGGTCTTGAAGATGTTTCCCCATATTATCTTCTAGGATTTTTATGGTACTGTCTTTATATTGAGATCTTCGATCCACTTTGAGTTAATTTTTGTGTAGGGTGTGAGGTAGGGGTCCTCTTTCATTCTTTTAGATATGGATATCCAACTCTCCCAGCCCCATTTGTTGAAAAGTCAGTACCATTTATTGAAGTCTGTTTTCCTCCACTGAATTGTCTTGATACCCTTGTGTGCCAGTTTGAATGTATTATGTCCCCCAAACTCTATTATCTTTGATGTAATCTTGTGTGGGCAGACCTATCAGTGTTAATTAGATTGAAATTCTTTGAGTGTTTCCATATAGATGCACCTCACCCAACTGTGGGTGATGACTCTGATTGGATAATTTCCATGGAGGTGTTGGTCTGCCCATTGGGTGGGTCTGAATTAAATTACTGGTGCACTATATAAGATCAGACAGAAGGAGCAAGCTTGCTACAGCCAAGAGGGACACTTTGAAGAAAGCACAGGAGCTGCAGATGAGAGACAGTTTGAAAACAGCCATTGAAAGCAGACTCTTGCTCTGGAGAAGCTGAGAGGGGACAAATATCCCAAGTACAACTAAGAGTGACATTTTTGAGGAACTGCAGCCTAGAGAGGAATATCCTGGGAGAAAGCCATCTTGAAACCAGAACTCTGGAGCAGACGCCAGCCACATGCCTTCCCAGCTAACAGAGGTTTTCCGGACACCATTGGCCATCCTCCAGTGAAGGTACCCAATTGCTGATGTGTTACCTTGGACACTTTATGGCCTTGAGACAGTGACTACGTAACCAAATAAACCCCCTTTTATAAAAGCCAATCCATCTCTGGTGTTTTGCATTCCGGCAACATTAGCAAACTAGAATACCTTGTAAAAAAATCACTTTACTGACAATGTGAGGGTTTATTTTGGACTCTGAATTCTATTCCACTGAATTATATGTCTGTCCTTAGTCTAGTACCATACTGCTTTGATTACCATGGCTTTGTAGTAAGTTTTGAAGTGTGAGTACTCTGAATTTGTTCTTCGTTTTTAAGATTATTTTGGTTAATTTGACTTTATTTTTGAAAGATACTTTTGCCAGATTTAGAATTCTAGGTTGTCAGTTTTACTTTTTCTTTTGGTACTTTATAGATGTTGCTCTACTCTTTTCTTGGTTGCCTTGTTTCCTATAAGAAATCTGCTGTCATTCATATCTTGTTCCTCTGTATGTAGTAAGTTTTTTCATCTGGCTACTTTTAAGATTTCTCCTTATCACTTGTTTTGAGCAATTTGAGTATGACATCACTTGGTGTGGTTTTCTTCATGCTTCTTGTGTATAGGGTTTATTGAATTTCTTGTATCTCTGAGTTTCTATTTTCTATCAAATCTAGAAAAATTTTGGCTATTGTTACTTCAAATATTTTTTCTGTCCTCTCCTCTCTCTTGTCTCCTTCAGGGACTCCAATGAAATCTATATTAGGCCACCTGAAGTTGTCCCACAGCTCACTGATGCTCTTTTCATTAAATTTTTTTTCTCTTTTCTGAGTTTCTTTTTACATGTTTCTATTGCTATACCTTTGTGTTCTCGGATCTGTTTTCCTACAATGTGTAATCTGATGTTCTTCTGATCCAATGTTTTTCATCTCACATGCTATAATTTTCATCACTGGAAGTGCAAATGGGTCTCTTTTTTTTAAAATACCTTCCAGGTTTCTACTTAACTTTTTGAACATACAGAATATAGCTTTAATAACTGTTTTCATGTCCTTGTCTGCTAATTCTAACATTAATCAGTTCTGGGTGAGTTTTAATTTATTTACTTTTCTCCTTAATGATCATATTTTTAGCATCTCTGCACAACTGGTAATTTTTTATAAAGTGTGAGACATTTGGAATTTTACCTTGTTGGGTGCTGGATATTTTTGTATTCTTCAGGTTTTTATGGGATGCAGTTAAGTTTTTTAGAAACAATTTGATCCTTTCAGTTCTTGCTTTTAAGGTTTGTTAGGCTAAACTAGAATAGTACTCAATCTAGGGCTAATTATTCCCCGTTACTGGGAAATACCCTCTGTGTACTCTACCCAATGCTCCATCCATGAGGTTTTTCATTCTGGTTGGTGGAAACAGGCACTTTTCCTGGCCTAGTGTGTGAGTACTGGACACCTCTTTCTCTTTCACATTGCTCTTTCCCTAGGCTTGAGTATTTTCCTCCTTTGCATAACTGATCAATACTCAGCCAAGTACTTGAGCAGCAGAGCTCTAGAGTTCTCTCTCTGTGAAGCGCTCTCTCTCTTTCATGTTCAGTATATGGTCCAGTGAATTACAGCCCCCTCAATCTTTCTGGATTCTCAGCTTCATTTCCTCAACTCAGGAAGACCACCAACCTCTGCATGGCTCCCCGACCCTGCACAATAGCCTGAAAATTCACTCAAGGCAGTCATCTGAGACCATAATTGGTTCATCTAGTTTGTTTCCCATCTCTCAGGGACCACTGTCCTTTGTTGATGGATGTCCAGCATCTTGAATAGCAGTTTCATGTATTAGGTCAATTTTTTAATTGTATCAAGCAGAGGTAAATCCAGTCTCTAATACTGAATCTTGGCCAGAAGAAGTCTCAAGTGAGTTTTAGAGTGTTATCTACAAATTCCCCAAAGATTCACCTATTTTTATAGTCAAAACTCCTCATATACTAGCCCATTTCAGTTATTTCCAGAGAAACCAGTCCCTTACCTCTGTGTAGCACATTAAAGCTAACAAAGCAACTTCATATAATTGAGATAGCATATATTTCTATTGGGAAAAATATATAACTTGTGCCATATTGCTATTAAGAAATCCATCTTCGTGTGAAAAAGGGTGGTGAGTACAAAATCCGTAGAAAAAGTCTGAAGGTCCATCTTTTTTAAGATAGGGCCAAATTCTTACATGTAGCAGTAGCAGTAATTACAATAATAATAGTAAGAACAACGACCTCAGCCAAGGCTTTAAAACAAGCATTTCATTTTGAATTTACTCACTGTGGGTACTGGTGATGCTTGTCTCTACCAGGTTGATATCATACTGGGCTGAACTGCCCCTCTGAAGATGGCCCTTCCTGACAGCAAAGGGGAGAGAAACGCACAAATGGAAAAGGGGTAAGTGGAAAAGCATGTCAGAAGAACTAGAAGGAAGTTTAAACTTGATTATTTGAGGTTTATTTTATTCTCTACAACTACCTAAAATTGTCGGGGCTGCCCCAAAACTCGATCTCGTTTTTTTTTTAAAAATGTACCAGGGGTAGGTAGGGACTTCAGATGTTGATAATGCCACTCAGCCTTTTTCCTTGAAGATAGCTGAGCTGTCTTCAACCCCAAAGGCCCTTACGTTGATGTTTAGAGACATGCTATATCTTAGTGGAAAATTTTTGAGTTATTTTAAAACAGGTTAATTTCCATTATTAGTTGGAGCCCCTATGTGACATGGGGTGACTTTGGTCAACTATTCTATTACTGGTATTTCATTCTTAAAATTTTCTGGAACTCTTTCTGTTTCCAGTTCATCAATCTTTGTGGTCATCTGATCAGTTAATATAGGTTATAATTATATTCATGTGATCATGATAGAGATTTTTTTTAAAACTACTTTTAATAGTAAATAAGATTTTGGAATGTGTGACTTTAATTTTTTTCAAACTATCAATACTCAGAAATATTAGCTTACATTAATGAAAATGAATTCCAAACCACTTTTACCATAGCAAAGTAAAATGTATTTTCTAAAAACACACTGGCTGGTCCTCCTGAAGTACCATTGATTCCAGCTCAGATTTCAGTGTTAGTGGGGGTGTCATTTGGACCTCGTTCAAAGATGGCACTAATTAGTTACTAAAGTTCAAAAGGCCCTTAGCTTGAAGCAATTTAAACTACTAATCGACCCGAGAACTTTATTATAGCGACCAGTAGTGACCTGGAAACACCACATTTTCCAGAGACAAAAAATACATTTCACTTGGTCAGTATAAAATAGCCCAAATCTTGTGTCTAAAATTCATAAGCAATAGCTAATCATGTTATCTTTCAAATTAGTTCTGCTCTTGAGTTTGTTAAAGCACACATATTTGCCCATATCATCATATACAAATGCCTCTGCTTGTGTCATCATTCAAAAATGGAAAATCTAGGATTCCACACTTTGCAACCTATCTAGGAATAATTCAAGGACGTTATTTTTGTAAGAATGTTAATGATGCTATTTTTTTCCTTGACTAAATTTAGATCCATTTTCCAAATGTTCAAAAATGAAAAAATGTGACTTTTATGATTAAGAAAAAAAGTTGTTTTATTGTTAAAGCATACATAAAAAGAGTAGATGAAAATATTTACGTACAGTTTAAAAATCAGTTAAAAAAAAACACTTATGTACCCAGCACCAGTTTAGAAATAGGCTATTTACATATTCCAGAAATCCCAAGTACGCCTTCTCTAATTGCATCCCTGTCTCCCCACAAGAGTTAACCAAAATCCTGTATTTTGTATTAGTCAGTCCCTTTCTTTTCCTTATCCTTTTTACCACTTATGTATATGTCCCTAAACAATGCATTATTTAGTTTTGCCTAGTTTTAAACTTTATATGAATGGAATCATACTGATAATGCTTTCTTCTGTGATTTGCTTCTTTCACTCAAAGTTATGTTTCTAAGATTTGCCCAGGTTGATGTATATAGCTGTGGTTCATTCATTTCAGTTCTTGATGTTATTCTTTGGTAGAAACATACAAGTTATTTGCCCATTTGACTATTGATAGGTACTTGGGTAATTTCTAGTTTTTTTGTTAGGATGAACAATTCCATAAACTGATATACGTGTGTGAGACATCTATTACATACATAGGCAGGAGTGAAACTGCTCGGTTGTAGAGTGTGTGCTTGTTCAACTTTATAAGGTTTTTGCTTATAAAGTGCTTCTACTCTAGAATCATGTAACATTTTATACTGTCTTTTTATTCAAAAAAAATTTCTTTGCCAATCTGTTGGATAAGATAATGGTATCTCATTGTTTTAAATTTGCATTTCCCTGACCACTAACAAGGTTTAGCATCGTTTCATAAGCTTATGTCCATGGACAGTTCATCTTCATCTTCTGTGAATTTGTGTATTTACTTCCCCATTTGTCTAAAGGTCTACCTTTTTTTTTAATGCTATGTAGGAGCTATTGATATATTCAGGACATATTTATTTGTAAGTATTTTCACATATTACATGTATCTTCTCCCAGTTGGTAGCTTGGCTTTTCATTTTCTTTATCATGTCTTTTGATAACTAGAAGTTTTCAATTTTAACATAGTCAAATTTATTAACCATTTCTTTAGTGATCTGTGCTTCCTGAATTTTGTTTCAGAAATCCACCCTACCCCAAGGGCACAAACATGTTCTTTAGAAGTTCTTCAGAGAATTTTCATGTTGCCTTTCACCTTTAGGTCTTTAATCTACCTGTGCTGATTTTGAGGTATGCTGTGAAGCAAGGATCCACTTTACTTTCTTCCACATGGGTAAGCAATAACATTAACATCATTTATTGAAAAGTCCACCATTTCCTCACTGATCTTCAATACCACGTCTATTGTATGGCAAATGTCTGCATAAGCACAGGTCTGTTTCTGCCTTTCTGTTATGTTCTATTGATTTTCTTTGTCTTTCTCTGAATCAGTACCACACTTTCTAAATTACTATAGCTTTATAATATATTTTGATATCTTATACTGTCCTGCCACTTCTTATTTCAGAATGCCTTGTTTATTTTAGATGTTTGCACTTTCATAGGAGTTTTAAATTCTTTGGTCAAGTACCACCAAAAAAAAAAAACAAAAAACAAAAAAACCCTAAACAACAAAAAACTTATTGAGGCTTTCAGTGAAATGCCATTGAATCTATAATTCAATTTAAGAAGAACGAATATCTTTAAAATATTGCACCTTCAAAACTATGGATATTTATTTAAGTATTCTTACTGTTTTGAGTTAAATTTTAAGGTTTTACACATCATTTGATTTCTTTACAGGAATGTTAAATTTTTGATGTTATTGTAAATGTTATAGCTTTTAAAATTTCATTCTCAAAGTGATTATTCAATTAATTTTTCTAATTGCTTATGATTTTAATAATCTTTCTGTAGATTCCTTTGGCTTTTCTATTTACATAATCACATCATTTATGTATAATGATAGTTCTGGTTCTTTTTTGCCAAACTTTATGCCTTTTTGTTTTGTTTTGTTTTTACTGCCTTACTACATAGACCAGCTAAGATCTTCAGTATAATATTGAATGAAAGTGATGATAGTGGACAGCCCCACACAACTGCAGCAAGAAAATCGTAAAAATCACTCTTAACAATTCCCAGTAGAATATTAGATTTCCTTATAAAGCCTTTGGTCACTAAGGTAGACATTAGTTCTCCTGGCCAAATATTTCTGGTTCTCTGCCTTATAGACATATGGTCATGAATTTCCTGACACCTCTTATGATTGAGTAGGGCAATGCAGCTCATTCTAGTCAGAAGTGATATGTGTCACTTCTGGGACAGAACATTTAAATTCAAGTGTAAGATGCTCCAGAGCTTTATTTTCCTTCTGCCATTGATACCAACAGCATTCAAGATGATGGCTGCTCCATCAGCATGGGCCTTAAATAACTATGATTAGCAAAGCCCTATCTGCCAGTTGGTAATAGTAATATACAATGCATGAAAAATAATCTTGGGTTTTTTAAAACACTAGACCATTAGGATTGATGGTGCAGCTAGAAAGCCTATCCTGACTGACATAACACAAAAGTGTTTATTAGCCAATAATAACAGATAAAAATGCTATATTTCCAATCATTCCCTAGAGTATTAATGAGGGAATTAGTTAGTTGGTCATCCCCTTAGCACAATAAAACTAACAAAACGTTTAAAGTGATAGAATAACAGATAAATCACGCAGCTTTTCCCCAACCATTTATGTATTTAAAGTCAAGAATAAACTTAATTCCAAAGATGGCTCTTCTGGTAATTTACTACTGTATAACAAATCACCCTAAAATTAGTGGCTTAAAACAATTTATCTCTCATGGTTCTGTGGGTTGACAGCTGAGCATTTTTCACTTGGGGCTATCTTATGTGGTCACAGTCAACTGGCACCTAAGGTTTTGACTGAGCTGGATGTCTGAGATGGCTCAAATGGCCTGCAGTTGATGCTGGCTATTGGCTAGGAGCCTAGCTGGGGATAGTGAGCAGAATGCTTACACATGGTCTCTTCATTCCCTTTTGGCTTCCCACAGTCTGGTAGCTGATTCCAAGTGGGAACATTCTGAAAGCAAGAGTTCTAAGAGGCAGGAGGCAGAAGCTGCCAGGCCATTTAAAGGCTACGCCAGTAACTGGAGCAGCATCACTTCCACCATATTCTATTGGTCAAAGCAGTCACAGGACCTGCCCAGACTGAAGGATCTAGAGAAATAAATTCTATCTCTTGATAGGGGAGTTGCAAGGTCACACTGCAGAAAAGTTTGTGGGATAGGATATACCACTGTGGCCGTCTTTGGAAAATACAATCTGATACAATGGGCTTCTATTAAATTTTGTATCTGAAGTATGATGAGAGCTATAACATTGGATTGCTCAGATGATATATTTAGGATAAAATATATAACATCCATATTACAATTTTTAATTACTTCTTGATGGTAAAGTAATTTAGAAATCTGGATTTCAGAAGATATCACTTTATCTATATGTTACCTTTTATAGAATAACAACTTCTCAAGTCCACTGCATATCTTCTATGATTACTCTCAGCTTTAAGTGTGCATTTAATAAATATTAATTAAGATGAGGGTGTGATACGAGATAATTAATTCTATATTCACTTTACAAAATTAAAAGTATATATAAAGTACAAAACTAATGAATGCACGTAATCTTCAGTGCATAGCATTGCTTCTTGAAAATAATTTTTTCTTCTTATCTTTGATATACCATTCTCCCCAAATTAATTCTCTGCTTATTTGTCTATTTCTACAAGTTGATTTATATCTCTATGATGTTAGGGAACATGTTTATTTTGTTCATTATTATATTCTTTGTACTTAGCACAATGCCTGGCACATAGTAGGAACCAAATAAGGAGTTAACCCTACATATTAACAATTTGTCTTAAACTTACATTTACAAGATTACATAAGCTTTTTCTTTTCTTTCGTTCAAATTTACTTTAAATAGACATAACCCAAATACTCAGGTGTTTTTAGCATGAGTACTATATATAGTATGTGCAGGTCCAGTTTAATAGTTTTGAGAAGTTGAGGTAAACAATGGTAACAGCAAGAGTAACAAAGAACAAATTGTTTATTAAGGTCCTTTCAAAAATGACATTAATTTAATAGCAAAACTGTATTAGCGATAATTGAATGGAAAACACTTTATGGAAAAATATCTGGAACTACTGGGCATATTAATTATTTAGTGGAATAACTACTTTATGCATTACTTTAATCTTCTCAAAGCATGTTTCTGTTTTGGTTACCTGCAGAGGAAGTAGAGGGCTCCGATGATAAGTGTTCCTAGAACAGCCACTACCACGAAAGCTGCAAACAGTTCACTTTTAGTTTGGATGCTGGCGCTTGGGAGAAAAACCTCTTCACAACGCGCTCCTGTATAATTTTCAATGCATCTATGGAATAAAATTTTAGATAAGCAAACTGCATTCTGTACCTTAGTAGATAATATGGAAAGCAAAAGGTTTCCAGCTGGTATGAGGGTGGATACTAATTTTCAGACTGTGAACATAAAAGAGACATACTTTCCTGTAATGCTCACAGAGCTATGGTTACAATAAAACAAATTAGCTTATGCAAGCTAATCTTTGCTGTCTTCCTTTTCCAAATTTCTAATCACTTAGAAGCTCCAGGGAATTTATAGATTATTATTATTGTGACATAATTGTTTGTACTTAAATCAAATTCATTTGAAATTTATTTTGCTGCATCTGGGGTAGATGTGGATCTAAATCTATTTTCTCTCAAAATTGCTAACTGGTTATTTCAACCACATTTATTAAATAATAATTCCCTTTCCCACTGTTTAAAAATGACTCCTTTAACATGTCAAATTTGTATAGTAACATTTCTTTCCATTTTTTCTTCAATGATCTACATGTCTGTTCTTGAGCCTCTACCATGCTGCCTCAATATTTTAATATCTGGTAGTTCTAGTTCTTACCTTATTATTTTCCTTTTCAGTAATTTTTTTCAATATTCTCATTTGCCAACCAAATAGTTTAAATTCAATTATTTTAGCTCTTTAAAACAATATAACAAAGAACAATAATCTTCAGTATTACCAATCAATTCTCCTCTTTCCCTGTTAATATATACAAAAGATTATAACACAAAGAGATTGATATAAATTAATGAGAATGACACTGTGTGGCACCAGATCAATTTCATTATTTTGTAGTTGCATTTAAAGTGAAGAACAGTGAACAGATACCTGTACACCAGTGTTCACAGCAGCATTATTTGCAGTAGCTAAAAAGTGGACACCCAAGTGTCCATCAGTGGATCAATGGATAAACAAAATGCAGTATGTACATAAAGTGGAATATTTTTCAGCCATCAAAAGGCATGAAGTTCTTATACATGCTATAACATTGATCAACCTTGAAAATCATCATGCTAAGTGGCAGCATGAATAAGCCTGACACAGAAGGACAAATATTATATGATTCTACTTACATTAAATATCTAGAATAAGCAAGTTCATAGAGATAGAAAGTTGATTAGGGATTACCAGGGACCAGGGGATGGGTAGAAAGGAATGGGGAGTTATTGCTTAACAAGTATGGTGTTTCTGTTTTGGGTCATGAAAGAGTCTTGGTAATGGATGGTGCTGATGGTAGCACAACACTGTGAGTGTAACAAATACCTCTTAATGGTACACTTAAGAATGGTTAAAATAGGAAATTTTATGTTATATATATGTTACCACAATAAAAAATGAATAGTATTTTAATATGCACTAATGTTTACTCATAAAGCAACTAAGAAGTTAGAGTAAACTACACTTGGCAAAAATTCTGTGTAACAGGTATATATATTCTTTAAGATGGTATTACCTAAAATAGAAAGGTTGAGTCTACTAAGTCAATTCTCCTCCTTCCCTCTTTCCAGCTTTGCTAGTATTTAGAAATTTTGCCCCTTTTTTTCTCCACTCTAGACTAACGAGTGAACTAATTACTAACAAAGCTTTGAAAACTAATATGATAGATGATTGAAGCAGTTTGTAAACAAGAGAAAAGAACCATGAATATATAGCACAAGGGATCAAGTTTAGGTAAAGTGAGCATATGAAGGATATTTTATGAACTGTACAGCCCTACCCAGTACATTGTTATTGGTTATACCTTCTGGGAATTGTCAGTTTGCCTAAAGAAGCAGTATAGTACTGTAAAGATGGAGCTGAGCAGAAAAAGAAAAGAAAACTTAGATGGAGCTAAAAAGTATTTGGGGAAAAAAATCACAATTACCTAAAGTGCAAATATAAAATGCTAATTTTTTTCATAGTTCAAGTCATTTAAATAGGCATGAGGAAAAAAGCATTACATGAAAATAATGTTTCTTTCTCCTGTAGCCCCACCCCCACCACTTCCCCAAATGGAAGTACACACACATACACATGCACACACATCTGGAAAGACAACATAGAAACTGACATAAAAATATATATGTCATCACAAAACGAACCAAGAGGGAAAGGGGCATTCCACACGGTAGAATAACAGGTTCTGAACTTATTTGTAAAAATATCTATAATTATTTTATTTTTTTCAAACAGAATTCAAGTAACATTTTTTGTGACTTCTAAAGGTTTTTTTTTAAATTTCATTTTATTGAGATATATTCACATACCATGCAGTCATACAAAACAAAGCGTACATTTGATTGTTCACAGTACCATTACAGTTTTGCCTTCATCACCAAAATTAATCCCTGACACCTTCATTACCACACACACACAAATAACAAGAATAATAATTAAAGTGAAAAAGAGCAATTAAAGTAAAAAAGAACACTGGGTGCCTTTGTTTGTTTGTTTGTTTCCTTCCCCCATTTTTCTACTCATCCATCCATAAACTAGACAAAAGGGAGTGTGGTCCATATGGCTTTCCCAATCACATTGTCACCCCTCATGAGCTACATCTTTATACAATCGTCTTCAAGATTCATGGGTTCTGGGTTGTAGTTTGATAGTTTCAGGTATTTACTGCTTGCTATTCCAATTCATTAGAACCTAAAAAGGGTTGTCTATATTGTGCGTAAGAGTGCCCACCAGAGGGACCTCTCAGCTCCTTTTGGGATCTCTCTGCCACCGTAGCTTATTTCATTTCCTTTCACATCGCCCTTTTGGTCAAGAAGATGTTCTCCATCCCACGATGCTGGGTCTACATTCCTCTCCAGGAGTTATATTCCACATTGCCAGGGAGAGTCACTCCCCTGGGTGTCAGATCCCACGTAGTGGGGAGGGCAGTGATTTCATCTGCCAAGTTGGTTTAGCTAGAGAGAGAGGGCCACATCTGAGCAACAAAGAGGCATTCGGGAGGAGGCTCTTAGGCACAATTATAGGGAGGACTAGCCTCTTCTACTGAAGGTTTTTAAAGAAAAGTTTTAGCCACTGAAAGAAATTCCTGTCACAGTTTTAAAATAACTCACGTTTTAAGATAACTTAAAATGGAGTTCAATTTCTATTCCAGAAAAGAAGACTAGAACCCTAAAGAACCTAATCCTATAATGAGACAGTCTTGTTCTTCTTGATAAGGAAGATTTATTTTTTTTTTAATTAAATTCAGTTTTATTGAGATACACTCACACACCATACAATCATCCATGGTATACAATCAATTGTCCACAGTATGATAACATAGTTATGCGTTCATCACCACAATCTATCTCTGAACATTTTCCTTACATCAGAAAGAACCCGAACAAGAATAGAAAACAAAAGTGAAAAAAGAACACCCAAACCATCCCCCCATCCCACCCCATTTGTCCTTTAGTTTTTATCCCATTTTTCTATTCATCCATACACTAGATAAAGGGGGTGTGATCCACAAAGTCTTCACAATCACACTGTCACCCCTTGTAATCTACATTATTATATAATTGTGGGAAGATTTACTTTTAAAAAGCTATAACTCTTGTGCTCACTTCAGCAGCACATATACTCAAATTGGAGTGATACAGAGAAGATTAGCATGGCCCCTGTGCAAGGATGACATGCAAATTCATGAAGCATTCCATATTTTAGTTTCTGTATAAGGAAAGGCAGCAACGGAGGAAATGAGCAACACAACTATGACCCAGAAAACAAATAGCAAATGGTAACCTAACTCCTTCCTTATTAGTAATTACATTAGATGTAAATTGGTTAAACTCTAATAAAAGGCAGAGATTGGCAGAATGAATTATGGAAACCATGAGTCAACTATTGCTGTGTATAAGAGACTCACTTTAGAACCAAAGGCACAAATGCAATGGAAGTGCAAGAATAAAAAAGATATTCTATGCAAACACTAGCCAAAAAAAGAACTGGTGTGGCCATACTAATATCAGACAAGATAAGATCTTAAGGCAAAAATTGCTGTAAGAAATAAAAAAGGACATTATATATTGATAAAAGGGTCAATCCATCAAGAAGATGTAACAATTATAAATATGTATGTACCTATCAGCAGTCTCAACATATATGAAGCAAAAATGATAAGCTATGGGGAAAATAACAATTGTAGTTAGAGACTTCAACACCCCAAGTTTCTGGTGGATAGAACAACTGGACAAAAGATAAACTAAGAAGTAGAAGACTTGAATAACATATAAAGCAGCTAGACCTACATATAGAACACTCCACCCAACAAAAGCAGAATACACATTCTTCTCAAATGCACATGGAACATTCTCCTGGGTGAAACATGTTAGGCCACAAAATGTGTCAACAGGCTTTAAAAGATTGAAATCACACACAGTATTTTCTCTGACCACAATGGAATGAAATTAGAAATCAATATAAAGAAAATTGACAGATATGTGGAGTTAAAAAATACACTCTTAACCAATGCATCAAAGATGTTAGTAAATGCTTTCAGGTTATTGGAAATGAAAACAAAACATACTAAAACTAATGGGATGAAACAAAAGCAGTGCTCAGAGGGAAATTTATAGCTATGGCTACATTAAAGAAGAATGATTTCAAATCAGTAACCTAACCTTCCACTTTAATGAACTGGAAAAACAAAAGCAAACCCAAAACTGGCAGAAGGAAGAAAACAAAGTTTAGAGTGGAGATAGGTGAAAGAGGAAAACAACAGAATCAATGAAAAAAAATTAGCTTTTTCAAAAGATCAACAAAATAGGCAAACTTTTAACTAGACTGACCAAGAACAAAAGAAAACT
This sequence comes from Choloepus didactylus, assembly GCF_015220235.1. Classification (NCBI taxonomy): domain Eukaryota; kingdom Metazoa; phylum Chordata; class Mammalia; order Pilosa; family Megalonychidae; genus Choloepus; species Choloepus didactylus. The sequence continues at coordinate 100,654,879 of NC_051310.1, forward strand.
CAAATTACTGGAATCAGCAATAAAGTGGGACCATTATTACCAAAGTTTACAGGGATTAGAAAAAAGGATTATAAGAGAATACTATGAACAGTTATATGCCAACAAATTAGCTAACCTAGATGAAATGGATAAATTCCTAGAAACAAACTGCCAAAACTGATTCAAGAAGAATTAGCATATTTTAATAGCCCTATAAAAGAGATAATAAAAAAATCTCCCAACAACATAAAGGTCTAGGACCAGATGGCTTCACTGGTGAATCTGTCACACATTTAAAAAACATTGGTCTTTCTCAAAATCTGCCAAAAAAATAGAGGATGGAATGCTTCCTAGCCTGTTCTATAAGGCCCATGTTACTCTAATACCAAAGATAGCACAAGAAAGGAAAACTATAGATGAATGTCTCTAGCAAGTACACATACAAAAATTCTCAGCAAAATTCTGGGAAACTGAATCCAGCAGCATATTAAAAGGATTATTATACACCATGACTAAGTAACTCCTATCTGAAATATATGCCCAGGAGAATTGAAAACAAAAAGTCACACACAAATGTTTACACCAACATTTTTCACAATAGCCAAAAAGTGGAAACAACCAAGATTAACTAATGAATTAACTAATTAACTAATTAATTAGTTAATCAATTAACTAATGAATGGATAAGCAAATATGGTACATCCATACAAAGGGATATTATTCAGCCGTAAATAGGAATGATTTACTGATAAATGCTACAATACAGAACCTTGACAACATACTATGTGAAAGAAACTAGCTCCAGGAACACATGTTGCAGGATTCCATTTATATGAGCTGTCCAGAATAGGCAAATCCATAGACACTGAAAGCAAATGAGTAGTTGTCAGGCACTGGGGAAAGGGGTAATGAGTGTGACTGCTTGATAGGTATGGGGTTCCTTTCGGGGGTGATGAAAATGGTCTGTAATTATATAATAGTGATGGTTGTACAATATTGAGAATGCACTGGAAGTCATTGATTATGTACTTTAAAATAGATAAAATGATGAACTTTAAATTATGTGACTTTTACCTCAATAAAAATAATTATTCTCACTATTAACAAATGCTATAACTCATTCCTCACATTTCTTAAGGCTGGTCAAGCCTAGGTAAGATTGAACTTCAAGGAAGAAAAGACAGACTAGCTGATGTAACTATAACTGCTTTACCTAGATGATAAATACTTTGATTTGGAAGTGGTAAAGGGAATGGTATAAATATAAGCTAAGTGGTAACATCAGGATTCAAGAAAACAAAAATTTATAAAGACTGGCATGTTCTATCATCTATCAGCTGGTGTAAGCAAATACACTGTTATGTGCTCTTGTGGGAAAGTAAAAACCTGTTGGTATCTCTAAGGAAAGTAAAGTCAAGGGGAAAAAAAGTCCGGTGGCCACACTGTGGTGTGGGGAAACAGTGGGCTGGCATTTGAAGATGGACTAGTTCTTTTTAAAAAAAAAAAACCCGGGAACGGCTGTGGTTACAACGGTGAGAACTGTGCAGTGAAGCACGGCAGGAGCATACTGTGCCAACATCTCGGTGTCTGGCATGGAGGATGGCCTGCTGCTGATTGTCTTGGGGCCAGAAGGCAGAGGGGAGCCAAAAGGAGAAAGAAACCGCGCCCCTTGCAGCCATCTCCCCTGTGGGCTGGGAACGCTCCTGCCCGGGGCTGGAGCTATAGCCCAGAGCCACACCAAGGGTCCCAGTGTGACAGGGAGTACTTCCCGCAGCACTGCACACATGCCACAATATTGGCCATGGACAGTGGCCTTTAATGTACCCATAGCTAATTGTCCTGGAGCTGGGAGGGCGGAGCTGTGCGAAAAGGGGGAAATTAACACGCCCTCTTCAACCATCTTTACAGCAGTCTTGGAATGCCCCTGCACGGCCCAGTGGCCCAGGGCCTCCTTGGAGGGCCGGCGCACACTTGTGACGTGGCACAGCCTTCCCTCAGCAGAGGTCCTGGTAGAGCACAGCTGAGAAGGGGGACCTGCTTGGAAATCCCAGGGACCCTACACCAATACCAAGGACTTGTGGATCAGCAGCAGAGACAGTCTGTGGCAAGACGGAAATGAAGGCTTAGACTCTTGCAATAGCCATAAATCTCTGGCCGGGAACACCTGGGAGGTTTGATTATTAAAGCTGCCCTGCCTCCCTAACCACCCAGACACACGCCCCACATTCAGGGCAGACAGCACCAAAAACACACCCAAACTTAGTGCACCAATTGAACCCCACAAGAATCAGACCCCCACACACCACAAAGACAAAGGTGGGGAGAAATGACTTGAGGGGAATAGGTGACTCACGGATGCCATCTGCTGGCTAGTAAGTGTATGCCACCAAGCTGTAGATCTGACAAATTAGAGATTGGTGTCTTAAAATCTTTCATATCCTAAAAGAACCCTATAAAGTAAAGCAAATGCCAAAAGGCCAAAAACAACAGAAAATCTTAAAGCATATGATAAAACCAGACGATACGGAGAACTCAAACCCAAACGCCCAAATCAAAAGATCAGAAGAGACACAGTACTTGGCACAGTTAATCAGAGAACTAAAGTCAAACAATGAGAGCATGGCACAGCATATAAAGGACATAAAGAAGACCCTAGAAAAGCATAAAGAAGAAATTGTAAGAGTAAATAAAAAAAAACAGAATACCTTATGGAAATAAACTGTTGGCCAAATTAAAAAGACTCTGGATACTCATAATGCAAGATTAGAGGAAGCTGAACAATGACTCAGCCTCCTCAAAGACCACAGAATGGAAAATGAAAGAACAAAAGAAATAATGGGGGAAAAAATCGAAAAAATCAAAATGGATCTCAGGGATATGATAGATAAAATAAAACGTCCAAATTTAAGACTCATTGGTGTCCCAGAAGGGGAAGAGAAGGGTAAAGGTCTAGAAAGAGTATTCAAAGAAATTGTTGGGGAAAACTTCCCAAACCTTCTACACAATACAAATACACAAAACATAAATGCCCAGTGAACTCCAAATAGAATAAATCCAAATAAACCCACTCCGAGACATATTCTGATCAGATTGACAAATATTGAACAGAAGGAACAAGTTCTGAAAGCAGCAAGAGAAAAGCAATTCACCACATACAAAGGAAACAACATAAGACTAAGTTGTGACTACTCAGCGGCCACCATGGAGGCAAGAAGGCAGTGGCATGACATTTAAAATTCTGAGAGAGAAAAATTTCCACCCAAGAATGCTTTATCCAGCAAAACTCTCCTTCAAATTTGAGGGAGAGCTTAAATTTTTCACAAACAAATGCTGAGAGATTTTGCTAATAAAAGACCTGCGCTACTGGAGATACTAAAGGGAGCCCTACCAACAGAGAAACAAAGAAAGGAGAGGGAGAGGGAGAGAGGGAGAGAGGGAGAGAGGGAGAGAGAGAGAGAGAGAGAGAGAGAGAGAGAGAGAGAGAGAGAGAGAGAGAGAATGAGAGAGAGAGAGAGAAATTTAACAGACATATATAGAACATTACATCCCAAATCACCAGAACACACATTCTTCTATAGTGATCACGGATCTTTCTCCAGAATAGACCATATGCTGGGACATAAAACAAGCCTCAATAAATTTAAAAAAAAAAGCAATTCATTCAAAGCACATTCTCTGACCACAGTGGAATACAAACAGAAGTCAATAACCATCAGAGACTTAGCAAATTCACAAACAACTGGAGGGTAAAAATGAGGGGGAGACAAAAACATTCCTGGATAATCAAAAGCTGAGGGACTTCATCACCAGTAGATCAGTCTTATAAGAAATGCTAAAGGGAATTGAGCAGGCGGAAAGGAAGGGACACTAAACAATTGACTGAAACCACATGAAGAAATAAAGATTTCCAGTAAAGATCACACGGAAATATAAATACCAATACTACCATATTGTTGATTTGTAACTCCACTATTTACTTCCTACAGGATCTAAAATACAGAAACTGTAAAGATAAATCAGTGGTTTTGGACTCAATGTAAAATATGTAATTTTTGACAAGAACTACATAAAGGTGGGGGAATGGAGGAGTATAGGAACACAGTTTACGTGTCCTATTGAAGTTAAGTTGGTATCAAAGAAAAACAAGATTGTTATATATTTAAGAGGTTAAATTTAAGTTCCACAGTAAACACAAAGAAAGTATCAGAGAATATGAACATAGAGATGAAAAGTGGAGTATGGGTTACGAGAAGTGGGGGAAGGGGCAATGGGAAGTTAAGAAATGAGTGTAGGGTTTCTGATGGGGGTGAAGGGAAATTTCTAGTAATGGATGGTGGGAAGATGATAGCATTGCAACATTCTAAATGTGATTAATCCCACTAGTGGAATGCTAGGGAGGGGTTGGAATGGGAAGATTTAGGCTGTATATATGTTTCCACAATTGAAAAAAAAAAAAAAAGGACAGTCTAAATAGTTAATGACAATTAAATGCCAAGGATGATCCTGGATGGGATCTGAGGATGGAGGAGAGGAGGCTCAAAGGGACAAAGTTGGGACAAAAGAAAGAAAAACAAGGAAATATAAAATGTAAGCTTTGTATCAATGTTGAATTTCTTGAACTTCTTAGCTGCATTTAATGGGATTGCATAAAAGAATGTTCTTGTACATGGGAAATGTATATGTGAATTATATTGTTTGTTCAAGGATGTGTTCAGCTTGCTCTCATCTGTTCAGAAGACAGAGCAATAGATGATGGATGATAGGGAGGGAGGGAGGGAGGGAAAGAAAGAAATGGTGGTGTGACAGGATGTTAAAGTTGGTGGATCGGGGTATCGGGTGGAGTTTTATGTATTGGGTTTGTACTGTTTTTACAACTGTTCCTGTAAGTTTGAATTTATTTCAAAATAAAATTTTTAAAAAGAAGAAGAAGAAATAGCAAGAGAAATTGCTAAATATATAGAGACGAAAATGAGAGCACAACATATCAAAACTTATGGGATGCAGTGAAGATGGTATTGAGGGGAAAATTTATAGCTCTAAATGCATACATTAAAAAGGAAGAAAGAGCTAAGGCCAAAGACCTAACTGAACAACTGGAGAAACTAGAGAAAGAACAGCAAATTAATCCCAAAGCAAGAAGAAAGAAAGAAAGAACAGATTAGAGTGGAAATAAATGTAGTAGAGAACAAAAAGCAATAGAGCATCAATAAAACCAAAAGTTGGTTCTTTGAGAAGATCATTAAAATTGACAAACACTTTGCTAGATTGACAAAGATAAAAACACAGAAGATACAAATAAATAAAATCAGAAATTAGAGGGGGGTCATTACCACAGACCCTGAAAAAATAAAAAGATCATGAGAGGATACCATGAATAACTGTATGCCAACTAACTAGACAACTTAGATGAGATGGACAATTTCCTAGAAACACAGCCTATACTGACTCAAGAAATAGAAGACCTCAATAAACCAATCACAAGCAAAGTGATTGAATCAGTCATCAAAAACTTCCAAACAAAGAAAAGACCAGGACAAGAAGGCTTCACAAGTGAATTCTACCAATCATTCCAAGAAGAATTAAGACCAATCCTGCTCAAACTCTTCTAAATAGTTTAAGAGGAGGGAACACTACCTAACTCATTCTATGAAGCCAAAACAAAGTTGGAAGACTCATACTTCCTGACTTTAAAGCATATAACAAAGTTACAGTGGTCAAAACAGCATGGTACTGACATAAGGATAGGTATATTGATCAATGGAGTTGAATCTAGAGTTCAAAAATTGACCGTCACATATATGGCCAATTGATTTTTTTTCTTCAATTCAGTTTTAGTGAGATATATTCACATACCCTACAATCATCCACAGTGTACAATTGTTCACAATACCGTTATACAGTTGTGCATTCATCACTGAAATTTTTAACATTTTCATTACTCCAAAAAAATAAGAAAAAAAAAATACAAGAACACCCAAAATATCCCACCCTACCCTCCATCCCCCAGCTGATTTTTGACAAGACTGCCAAGTCCTCTCAATTGGAAAAGAATAGTCTCTTCAACAAATAGTGCTGGGAGAACTGGAAATCCACATGAAAAAGAATGAAAGAGGACGGCTACCTCACAACTTATACAAAAATTAACTCAACATGTATAAAAGACCTAAATATAAGAACCAGGTAAGCATCTTTAGGATTTTGTGTTAGGCAATGGTTTCACAGACTTTAAGCCCAAAACACAAGCAATGAAAGAAAAAAATAGATAAATGAAACCTCTTCAGAATTGAATACTTTTGTGTTTCAACGGAATTTGTCAAGGAGGTAAAAAGATAGCCTACTCAATGAAGAAAATATTTGGAAACCACAGATCCAATAAGGGTATATAAAGAAATCCTACAATTTAACAATAAAAAAACAAACAACCCAATTTAAAAAATGGGCAAAAGACTTGAATAGACATTTCTCCAAAGAGGATATACAAATGACTAATAAGCCCATGAAAAGATGTTAAACATCACTAGCTATTAAGGAAATGCAAATCCAAGCCACAATGAGATCATTTCATATCCACTAGAATGGCCACTATTAGAAAACAGAAAACTACAAGCGTTGGAGAGGATGTGGGGAAATAGGAACACTCATTCATTGCTGGTGGGAATGTAAAATGGTGCAGCCACTATGGAAGACAGTTTGGCAGTTCCTCATAAAACTCAGTATAGAATTACCATATTACCTGGCTATCCCGCTACTAGATATATACCCAGAAGAATTGAAAGTAGGGACTTGAAGATATTTGCACACCTATGTTCATAGTAGCATTATTCACAAATGCCAAAAGATGGAAGCAACCCAAGGGTCCATCAACAGATGAATGGAAAAACCAAATTTGGTATATACATGCAATGAAATATTATTCAGCCATAACAAGGAATGAAGTCCTGAAGCATGTGACAACCTTGGGGACATTATGTTGAGTAAAATAAACTGGACACAAAAGGACAAATATTGCATGATCCCACTGTGATGAACTAATTATTATAAGCAAACTCACAGAGTTAGAATCTAGAATATAGGTTACCAGGCAATAGATTGGGTTTACAGAATGGGGAGTTGATGTTTAATTTGTACAGAATTTCTATTTAAAATGAACTGTGGTAATGGCAGCACATTATTGTGAGGGTAATTAATTTGTACTGAATTACATAGGTGAATGTGGTTAAAAGGGAAAACTATAGGTTATATATGTTACCAGAATAAAAATTAAAAGATAAAGCATAGTACTGTATACCAGTGAACCCTATTATTGACAATAGACTGGGATTAATTGTATAAGAATGTTCTTTCATGAATTATAACAAATGTAAGACACTAATACAAGGTGTTAATGATAGAGTGCATATGGGAAAAAAAGACACCTGATTGTAAATTATGGAAGACAGCTAATAGTACTATATCTTTCACTAATTGTACAAAGTTAACTACTGTTAAAAAAAAAAAGTACAATTATAAAAAAGTGCTATCATTAGTTTTAACGAATATTCCACACCAATGCAAGGTACTGGTGGTGGGGCAGTATATGGGAATGCTGTATTTCATGCATGATTGTTCTGTAAACCCACAACTTCTCTACAAAAAAGAGCTTCTAGCCTGGGAAAACTGGCTTAGGGACTTTGTCTCTTTCATAGTTCCATAAATGTAACTTCGCTAAGCACTTCTCAGAGACTTAATTGTATTACAGATTTTTAGCTAATGTTCAATCTTGCAAAAATGTGTTATTAAATATGGCAGCACCATTAAAACCAATTATTATTAGTACTTCATGTGAAAGTATAATCTAAGCCCAGTTAAAAAATGAAATCTCATGTTAAATGCTTTCAATATTGACGACACGAAAAAAAAATGAAAACTTTTTGTTTACAAGCTAATAATAGTGAATGACGGAAGCATGTCAAACAATGAGGGCAAGTAATTAGTCTAAAACAGGGCCTTCATTGCTAAGTGCAAGCATTGGCTGGTCTCCAATGAAGACTTTTTTGGGAAAGACATCCATAGTATGCTGATTGGTTTACCAAAGTACCCAGGTAAAAATTTATGGTTTTTAAATTTCCTTAATGTTGTCTGCTTTCTCCATATTAACAAAACAAGTAGCTCAAGTCTTTGCTCTCCTTTATTTTCCCTACCTCAAAAAAAAAAAAATCAAAGAAGAAATCTAAAACTATTCTAAAAAAAAAATCTATTATTTAAAAAAAGGATCAGAGATGTAAAGTAAAACTATAAGTAAAAAATATATATACATTTTTTGTAGTATATCAATTATAATCCTTGGTGTAAAAATATATATATACTTGTATACACAGAGACTTTACTTCTTCATAAACAGTGGTATGTATCAGTTTCTAGGTAATAATTTCAGTAAATATAAAATATATTTATAAAATCATAAATAATAATTCATACTAATGGGTCCTCCAATTATAGACCTTTTCACTTTTCATGTTTTAGTAAAACTTTCAGGGTTCATTAACACTGTAAACAGGGAACACCTGGAAAGACTTATGCTCTTAAAATCACCGGAGACTCAAATAAACCACAGTTCTAATTGGACAGTATTCATGCTGGCATCTTACCTTCCCAGGCTTCAGGTCTCAACAACCTCCTAATGCAGGGAAAGTCTCATGCCCCAACTTGGAATAAGACAAAGACAAGCCAGCATCAGTTCACTTCCTGACAAAAGAAGTTAAGTATTAGAGCTGGGCAAGAGTCACAGTTGTCACTTTGCATAGTATTCGTATGCTGAAAATGAAACCTTACTGAGGAAATGATGGAATAGTTTTCAGTTGTCTTCAAAAGGAAGTAGTGGGTGATAATGACACTATCTAAAAGGATAACCAAAATTTAGAAGCAATTGCATAATTTGATATAACTTCATTATGCAACAACAGGAAGAAAATGAAGGGATTTTAAATTAGGGTATACACTGCCTTTCAATAGCACTCTGCTTCTAAACACAGCAAAGAATTAACCCAAGTCAGTTCTGATCATAGTTTCTAGTCTTGGACAAGTGAGATAAATCAGTAAGAAACTCACATAGATGACAAATAGACCTAAGAGAGCAGGTATGTTTCGACTGTTTCATGATCATATCCTGCTGTGTCTGATGAGCAGTGTGGTCTGTTGGAAAATGTGGGGTTTCAAGATTTATTCTCTTTTAAGTTTTGTTCTAAGCATGGTGAGGTCAAGAAAGATGTATCACTTGTTTCTGCTGAGAATACTAATGAAGTAAAGTTACTAAAATGAAAAGTGTTAAAATGCATAGCTAAATAGAGCAGTTGTATTATGCATTTGCAACTGTTCTTCTATTATAAGCTTCAAGGCTGTTATTTCCTTTCTGTAAAGGTGTTCTAAAGATCGATCTAAAGCCTGATGTTTAAAGCATATGGTACAGTGCCAAAAGTCAAAGTAAAGAGGACTTTGTTCCAATTAATATCAAGGTAGCAGTTTGAACAGTTCTTTTTTTCCTTGAATCTCAACTTTCTACTTAATGTAGAGATGAAAAGAACAGAAGTCTTATCTAAAATGTGCAAAAAACCAGCCTATCATAGCCAAATGATCTTAAGAAAACTTTAAACGTTTCTATCATTAATAAAACAATTCACAAAATGCAAACAATTCTTTTTGTAAACTAGGTTAGTAAAATGTACAGTGAGGTCCAGCAGAAATGCTGACCAACACATACACAATTAAATGAGGCAACACGCCAAACACAGAAGCCCAATAAATGTTGGTTTTCTTCCATTTTCCAATCGTAATTAGTCCTTTACCTCTATCATTTTACTTTCATAAACCCAATCTTTTATACGTTACAGGTTTGCATTCCTAACTTGCCTCTCATGCACCAAGTTCAGTCCTTATCACCTAACAGATGATGATATCCAGCAGGGGAGATGCTATTGTTATGGAGAGGGGAAGTGGCTTGGCCTCAGCCAAGGCAGCAGGGACCCTCCCTGGTCTGAGGTTATAGCTGTGTGGGCAGATACCTCTTGGGGATGCCTCTCTGTGAGGGTCCTAGTGACCAAGCTCAGGGAATCAGAGTTTACTCCATCACTGTGGTTAACTATTGCAACACATATCTCTTTGCTAAGTCCAACCTCCTCCACCACAAAGCTCTACTCCATGCTGTGCAATGACTGACTTTGAAAGGGTCCTCAGGATGAATCGTAAGACACGTGGAGGAAAGTGAAGCAGCAGGTAAAAGTATCCCCCAGCTGATGATGCAGGGATCCGTGAAAACAAACACCTTTCCCCAACCCTTGCTCCAAAAACCTAGTGAGTTCCATTTGGAAGGAAAGTTGAAAGATTAAGAGGCTGACTGATCTTCTTGTGTCTCATTTGGCTAAGAGGCCAAGGGCTGGAAAGGGCTGCTGGTGGATTGTTCTCCAGTGAAAGACTGAAATGGACACACGAAAAAGAATTGTAGGCGTCCTGTCCTGAATCTATAGAGGCCTGTGAGGTTTTCATGGTCTCTGAGCTATTTTAAAACTCTGTAAACTGTAGAAAACTTATAGCAATGTAAATGATTCCTGTCCATAGAAATACAAGTGAGTTTGCCTGGTAGAACAGATTGCCCTGTAGGTATTGATACTGTCATATCTATTTGTAAATTCATTTCCACATGTCTGAGTGCCTATACACGTGTGTGCTATTTATTCTCCTTTCAACCAGTTATAACATCTTATTGGTTCCCTCATTAGTGAGTTAAATAAATTTTTGACATATGTTCGATTTGTGTATATATGAAAATCACTTTTTCTTTTATAAATATTTAAACAGTTTTGATGGTCATACACTGAGATACCTAATGGATTCCTCTGACAGAGCCAGATAAATCAAGTTACCATTAAAGGGCACCTCATGGGCAGCTTAAGCCCAGACACTTCTCTTCCTGGCTCCCAAGGTGAATCCCGAGCAGCAATAGAACTTTAACTTTGCTGGTTCTCTGTTTCTCTAGCTTTTTACCCTCTCTACTGATTTTATATTTCTTTTTTGTTTTTGGTTCATATATGGCTGTTATTTCCCATTGGAAGGAGCAATGCTAAAGAATGTGGCATTATAGTTTGACCATCTGATGATCTCTGTAGATGGATGAGAGAGATCTGTTTTCTATTGTACAAGAGAGGACAGGGAATTTGGTGTGTTAGATTTTAAAAAAATGTTTCTCTATTTTTAGCTTAAATCAATTAAGAATTTTGAGCTCACTGGAAAAGAGAACCACCCTTGATTCTGTGTTTTGTGAGATTCTGTGTTTCTGTGTTTACTCTTGACCTGTACCTAAACTGTAGACCTGACTATAAGCTTTCCATGTCTGAAATTCAGAAATTCATTCCATGAAGTATTTTCCAGAAGATATTAATGGATTATATTCTAATGCTTCCTAAATTGACTTACAGAGTCATAAGCATTTGTATAAATTGAATATTCTAAAAACTGCCAGCATAAGGAAATTGAACTTCTAATACTTTAAATGTGTTATACTTAAATACAATTATTCTTGCAGAAATTAAGAAACATTTTAAGAATCTAGTCCACATTAATAAGTGTAAGCCTTTGGTAAACAAGGCTGGTTTAATAATACTGATTTAATAAAAACAGCTGTATCTTTTTTCTGATTTATCAATGTTAAGTATAACACAAGCACAAATTTTATTCTACTTGGGTTTGTTTTCCCTAAACTTACACAACTTTACTGATCAAATAGGCTAACATTATTCCTAAATATACCTACAAAAATTATGAAAATTATAAAACTGTGTTCAACTAAATTGAATCATGATTCTGACAAACTTTTTATTTCAACTTTGTTTTCTAGTATGTCAGTTTGAAGGTAATTTCCAAGGTAACTTAAAACTTTAGACTGATAAGAAATTGGATTAGAGAATGGATGTCATTATACATTTAGATAATTTATAAGATAGAATACTGAAACACAAAATCATTAAGCATAATTTTAAATTTATATACTTTTTCCTTTTATATAAAGGTTATAGCTTTGGATTGTTAAATGAATGTATTCATTTTTGCCACTTCAAAAACTTGTATAAAGGTGTGTATGCTGATAGAAAGATAGAATACGTGTGTTCCTGAACTTTGTCTGTGAATGAAATGCATATGTATGATATCTACCCCCCAGTTTTCTCCGTGAAATAGAAATTTCTTAGTTGAAAGTTATAAGTCATATGCAGAGTGAGACTATACAAGGAACAATAATGACAGAGAAATACAACTGTTCAGGTGCTTTTGATTTTCAAGGAAAAAATGTCGTTTCTTTGTCCAAAAATAGTTGTTCTCAGGCTTTTTGGTCTCTAAACCAAAGGATTCTAGGACTTACTGTGGACCCTAAAGAGCTTTTGTTTATATGGGTTAGAACTATTGGTATTTATTATGTTGGAAATTGAAAGAGAAATTTTAAAAATATTATTTGAAGACAGGAATAATGAACACATATCATGTTAACATAAATAACATCTTAGTATTATTATAAAAATGGTTTTGACCTTATGAAGTCCCTGAAAAATAATTGGGGGTAACTAAATAAAGGGTCAATTTATTCCAGACTATTGAAAAAGCATAATGAAGGACAGAACTTGGAAAGTAAATTTTATTTTGTCTTATAATATCTGAGTTTGAAAAGAAGCCATGAAATGTGTTAACTTTAGCAAAGTTCACTCAGTTTTGATGGACTTGCTTTCTTGGTTTACTGGAATGCTTCTACCTACAATAGCAAAGGTTATTTTTCACTTTCTGTGAAAAACATGTCAAGAGCAGGGATGCTGTGAGCTATCAGAATAATTTTTTCTGCTTTATGCTGACTTTATTATATCCCCAATTATTTATGAAAAACAAAAACAAATAAACAACAACAAAAAGAACTAAGGATTTTACAACTGAGTTGCTTTCTATGTTTATTTTTAAATGCTTTGTTGTCACTTTGACTAAATAGGCAACTAAGCATTGTTTCTCAGGCACCTATGATACTGTATTAGCGTCCAAATCTCTTCTGACAACTTTTTTGATTTTGCCCTCCCAAAACTGGATCCTGAAATCACACAGATACATGTTGTTCACCTAAAAAAAATAGAGATGATAGAAATAATTATAATAGTAATATTTAACAGATATTTGTCAATGCCCTTGCTGTCCAAAATCAGATTTTAACCTCAGGAAAAACACTGATCAAAAACTTTTATCAAATAGTTATGTACTATTAAATTCCCAATAGAGACTTTAACTCTTCTCCATTTTGATAAGACTGGTTACAGAAATAAATTAACCACAGCCAGTAAGTATCTGTCACCTACATAGTTTTTTTGTTTTAATCTAATTCTTGCTATAAACTATAGGCCAGAATTTGTGCTCTCAACAAAAAAGGACAGTCCTAGCACCTCAAAGAGAAGGAATGTATCAGGTACTGCAAACTTTTTTTTATTTGAGAAGTTGTAAGTTTACAGACAAATCATGCAATAGTACAGACTTCCCATTTCCTCCCCCTCACACATGCGGTTTTCCCCATAATTAATATTTTGCATTAGTGTGGTACTGTGGTGGACTGAATTGGATACCCCAGTTTGGACATGGTCTTAGTCTTGGTCCACATTCTGGTGGGAGTGGACTCATTGTAAGTAAGATCTCTCCAAGATGTGACTTCATTAAGGTGTGTCCCAACTGAATCAGGTTGGGCTCTAATCCAGGTTACTGGAGTTCTTTACAAGCTGAGCGAAAGTCAGATGGAGAGAGAAGTCACAGGGGGCCCCCAGAAGCTGGAAGTCAATGGAACCGAAAGAGAAAGAAGCCAGGAGAGGCTGCCATGTGCATTACCATGTGACAGAAAAGCCAAAGACCAAAGATCACCAGCAACTAGCCCCAGAATGCCACAGTCTTCAGGAAGAAAGCATTGCCCTGATGACGCCTCGACTTTGGACTTCTTCTAGCGTCAAAACCATGAACCAATAAATTCCTATTGTTTAAGCTAAACCACTATATTGTATTTATTTCAACAGCTAGGAAACTAAAACAGGTAACTTTGTTACAAATGATGAAACAGTATTATTATAATTATACTATTAAATATAGTCCATAGTTTACATTGGGTTCACTCTTTGTGTTGTACAGTCCTATGTTGTTGTTCTTGTTAAATTTCTATTCTGGTAATATATATACAACCTAAAATTTCCCATTTTATCCACTTCCAATTATACAATTCAGTGGTATTAATTGCATTCACAATGTTGTGCTACCATCACCACCATCCATTAACAAAACTTTACAATCAACCCAAATAGAAATGCCATGACAATAAAGCAATAACTCCACATTCCTCACCTGCACCTGGCCCCTGGTAACCTGTACTCCAGTTTCTGAATCTATGAATTTACTTGTTCTAATTATTTCATATCACTGAGATCATACAGTCTTTGTCCTTTTGTGTCCGGCTTTTTTCACTCAGCATGATGTCTTCAAGGTTCATCTACGTTGTCGAATATATCAGGACTTCATTCCTTTTATGGCTGAATCATAATCCATTGTGTGTGTGTGTGTATGTCTATACACACACACACACATACACACGCACATTTTGTTTATTCATTCCTCTCTTGATGGACAATTGGGTTGCTTCCAACTTTTGGTAACTGTGAATAATGTCGCTATGAACATTGTGTGCAAATATCTGTTCGAGTCCCTGCTTTCAGTTTTTCTGAGTATATACCAGATGTGGGATTGACAGATCATATGATAATTCTGTTTAACTTTCTGAGGAACTGCCAAACTATTTCCCACACTGCCTACACCATTTTATATTCCCATGAACAATATACAAGTGTTCCTATTTCTCTAAAACCTCTCTAATACTTCTATTTTCTATTTTTTTAAATACTAGCAATTCTAGTGGGTATGAAATAGTATCTCATTGTAGTTTTGATTTGCATTTCCCTAATGGCTAATAATCTTTTCATGTCCTTATTGACCATTTATTTATTTTCTTTGCAGAAACATCTATTCAAGTCTTCTGCCCCACTCTTAATTGGGATGTCTGTCTTTTTCCTGCTGAGTCTTAAAAGTTCTTTATATGTTCTAGATATTAAACCCCTATCAGACATATGGTTTCCAAATATTTTCTCCATTTCTGTAGGTTGTCTTCTTACTTCCTTGATAAAATCCTTTGATGTTCAAAATTTTTTTAAAATTTTGATGAGGTCCCGTTTATCTACTTTTTTCTTTTGTTGCTTATGTTTTTGGTATAAAGTCTAAGAAACCATGGCCTAAGACAAGGTCCTGAAGATGTTCCCCTATGTGTTTTTCTAGGAGTTTTATAGCTTTGGTTTTTGTATTTAAGTCTTTGATCCATTCTGAGTTAATTTTTGTATATGGTATAAGGTAGGTGTCCAATTTCATTCTTTTGCATATGACTATACAGCTTTGCAAGCACCATTTGTTGAAGAGTCCATTCTTACCTCAATTTAGTGGCCTTGGCAGCCTCATCAAGAATCAATTGGTCATGGATGTAAGGGTTTATTACTGAGCACTCAGTTTGATTCCATTGGTTTATTTGTCTGCCCCTATGCCATATAATTGGGAAGTATGAGTCCTCCAACTTTTTTTTTCTTTTCAAGATGGTTTTGGTTGCTTGTGGTCTCTTACCCTTCCATATAAATTTGATGACTGGCTTTTCCATTTATGCAAAGAAGGTTGTTGGAATTTTAATTACGGATTGCATTGAATCTGTAAATCACTTTGGGTAGAATTCACATCTTTGCAGTATTTAGTCTTCTGATTCATTTATTTAGGTCTTCATAACTTCTTTCAGCTATGTTTTGCGGTTTTCTATATACAAGTCCTTTATATCCTTGGTTAAATTTCTTCCTGATACTTGATTCTTTTAGTAGCTATTGTAAATGATTTTTTTTTCTTGATATCCTCTTTAGATTGCTCATTACTCATGTATAGAACCACCACTGAATTTTGTTTGCTGATCTTGTACTCTACCACTTTGCTTCATTTTTTTATTATCTCTAGTAGATATGCTGTGGATTTTTAGGATTTAGGAGTTTCTATATAGGAGCATGTCATCTGCAAATAGGGAATGCTTCACTATTTTCTTTCCAATTTGGATGACTTATTTCTTTTATTTACTCAAACTAGTTGGTTTAGGGTATCATTTAAGTCTTGTATGTCCTTATCGATCTTCTTATTGACTAGATGTTCTATCACCCCATTATTGAAAGTGGTATATTAAAGTCTCCTACTATTAATGTAGAACTGTCTATTTCTCACTTCAGATCTGTCAATATTTACTTCATATATTCTGGGGTTCTGCCATTACATACATATATATTTACAATGGTTATATCTTTGTTGAATTGATCCCTTTATCAGTATGTAGTGTTCTTTGTTCCTCGTAACAGTTTTTGACTTAAAATATACTTTGTCTGATACTAATTTAGCTATTCCTGCTCTTGTTTGGTTACTAGTTGCATGGAATATTTTTTCCATGCTTTCACTTTCAGCCTACTTGTGACTTTAAATTTACAGTGAGCCTTATAATCAGCATATAGTTGGTCATGCTTTTTTATTCATTCTACCAATCTCTGCCTTTTGACTGTAAATTTTAATCCTTTTAAATTTCAAGTAACTACTGATAATGCAGGACTCTCTATTGCCATTTTGCTATTTGGTCTCTGCATGTCTAGTACTTTTTTTTTTTTTTTTATAACTAGCTTCTTCCATTTTTGCCTACTTTCATATTTATTCGATTTTTTGGAGTGAACTATTTTGAATGCCTTTTCATTTCTTTGTGTATATATTTTCAGATATTTAATTTGTGGTTACCATGGGGCTTAAATTTAACACCCTAATCTTTAATAATCATGTTTGATTTGATACCAACTCAACTTTGATAGAATACACACATTATATTCCTATATTTCTCTGTTCCCTCATCTTTTTTGTACTTGTTACAAATCATATCTGTATACATTGTGTATCCAAGCCATTGATTTACAATTACTTTTTATCATTTGCATTTTGGAATCTGTAAGGAGAAAAAAGTGGAGTTACGTACCAAAATAGAATAGTGCTGCCATTTATAATTCCCCGTATGGTTACCATTTGTTCCAGTGTGCTAATGCTGCCATTATGCAAAATACCAGAAATGGATTGGCTTTTATAAAGGAGGTTTATTTGGTTATAAAGTTATAGTCCTAAGGCCATAAAAGTGTCCAAACAAAGGCATCAACAATAGGGTACTGTTCTAGTTTGCTAATGCTGCCAGAATGCAAAACACCAGAGATGGACTGGCTTTTATAAAAGGGGTTTATTTGGTTACACAGTTACAGTCTTAAGGCCATAAAGTGTCCAAGGTAACACATAAGCAATCGGGTACCTTCACTGGAGGATGGCCAATGGTGTCCAGAAAACCTCTGTTAGCTGGGAAGGCACATGGCTGGCATCTGCTCCAAAGTTCTGGTTTCAAAATGGCTTTCTTCCATGACGTTCCTCTCTAGGCTGCAGTTCCTCAAAAATGTCACTCTTAGATGCACTTAGGGTATCTGTCCTCTCTCAGCTTCTCCAGAGCAAGAGTCTGCTTTCAATGACCGTCTTCAAAATGTCTCTCATCTGCAGCTCCTGTACTTTCTTCAAAGTGTCCCTCTTGGCTGTAACAGCTTGCTCCTTCTGTCTGATCTTATATAGTGCTCCAGTAATTTAATTCAGACCCACCCTGAATGGGCAGGCCAACACCTCCATGGAAATTATCCGATCAGAGTCATCACCCACAGTTGGGTGGGCACATCTCCATGGAAACACTCAAAGAATTATCATCTAATTAACACTGATAGGTCTGCCCACACAAGATTACATCAAAGATAATGGCTTTTTCTAGGGGACATAATATATACAAACCGGTACAAGTACCTACGCTGAAGAACACCGATGGTGTCTGGAAAACCTCTGTCAGCTGGAAAGGCACAGGCACGTGGCTGGCATCTGCTCCGGGGTTCTGGTTTCAAAATGGCTTTCTCCCAGGATGTTTCTCTCTAGACATCTGGGGGCATTCTCTTAGTTTCTCCCAGGCAAACTCTGGACTAGCAAAAGTCTACTTTGAATGACCACCTCTGAAACGTCTCTCTCGGCTGCAGCACTGAGCTCCTGTCTGAGCTCTTACAGGGCTCCAGTAAACCAATCAAGACTCAGGCTGAATGGGTGGGACCTAGCTCCATGGAAATAATTCAGAGTTATCACCCACAGTTGAGTAAGTCACATCTCCATAGAAACACTCAATCAAGAGGTCACACCCTAATCAGAAAGATTAATCAATCTGCCCCCACAAGATTGCATTAAAGAATATGGTGTTTTCTGGGGTACAAGATATATCCAAACCAGCACACCATTACCAGAAGTCTTTATTTCTCTATGGTACTGCAATCTATTGTTTAGAATCTTTCCTTTCAGTCAGAAGAACTCTCTTTAGCATTGCTTATAGGGCAGGTCTAGTGCTGCCAAACTCCCTCAGCTTTTGTATATCTGGGAATGTCTTAATTTCTCCTTCATTTTTAAAAGACAGTTTTGCTGGATATAAAATTATTGGTTTGCAAGTATGTTTTTCAGCACTTTAAATATTTCATCCTACTACCTTCTTATCTCCATGGTCTCTGGTGAGAAATCTGCACTTAACCTTACTGGGCTGTCTTGTACATGATGCATTGTTTTTTTCTTGCAGCTTTCAGCACTTCTCCTTGTCCTTGGCATTTCCCAGTTTGACTACAATGTGTCTGAGTGTGGTTCTCTTCAAGTTTATCCTATTTTGTATTCATTGGGCTTCTTGAAGATGTATATTCATGTCTGTCATTAAATATGGGAAGTTTTCTGTTATCATTTCTTTGAATATTCCTTCTTCCCCTTTCTCTCTTTCTTTTCCTTCAGGAACTTCCATAATACGTATATTGGTACACTTGGTATTGTCCCACAGGTCTGTGAGGCTCTGTACATTTTTCTTCATTTGTTTTTTTTTTTTTTGCTCTTCAGCCTGAAAAATTTCAATTGTCATATCTTTGAGTTCACTGATTCTTTCTTTGGCTTGCTCCAATCTGCTGTTGGAACCCTCTAGGAAATTTTTAGTTTTAATTTAAGTTATTTGGCCTTCAATTTCAGTACTTCTTTTGGTAATTTCTATCTCTTTATTGAGATTCTTGTTTTGTTCATTTATAGTTTTTCTGATATCCTTTATTTTTTTATCCATGTTTCCTTTAGCTCTTTAAAATTATTGAAGTTTTTTTTTTTTTTTTTTTTTTTTTTTTTTTTTTTTTTTTTTAAGGTATTTGCTGGTATGTCCTAAGTCTGGAATTCTTTGTTTATGGTTTATGTCATTTTATCTTGTTTCTTTGGATGGGCCATCATTTTCTGTTTGTTTGTGTTGTAATCTTCTGTTGCACACTGCAAATTTCCATATTTTAATATGTTAACTCTGGAAGTTAGTCCCTGAACTGTCCAGTCCTTAAGTGTATATCCAGCTAGTGGTATGACAGAGAGCACGGTCTTTGAAAATTGGCTCTATGTTGGCTGGTGTTCTCCTTCAGAGTTTAGCACTCCTACCAAGAAGATCAGCCTGAGGTGAAATGCATGGTCTTCTCTGATTTTTCTGATCATGTATCCTGTCCTGTACATGCCCTCATGGACTTATAAGTTCTCCATTTTACTACAAGCTGAATGTCCCCTCTATCCCCTTTGAGGACTTTCTCGCCATCCCAGCTGCTCTATTGTATATATTGATGCTGGTAATCCTTAGTCCCAGGCCACTTCTATTTGATTGTTGATTGCAATGCTCCAGCTTTCTGCAAGATGCTTCTGCTTGTAAGGCAAGTTCTGGTAAGGGAGCCAGAGATGAGTGTCATAGTTTAGTCCTTCATGCTGCCACCCGAAAGATTGGAACTGACATATAGATGCTCTAGCTTGTGCATAAGGATTACTCTACTCCCTCCAAAATAGGGCCAGGGCCCCACAATGAGAGCATAGGCCAACTCCATCTGACACAAGTGAGGGAGTGGGGGCTACAAAGGCACCATGAGCCTCTTCAGGTTTTAAACTGCATTTTCTTGATTCAGTGCTCACTCTTTTACTGTAATCCTGTTTTCCTGAGCTCTGAGAAAGATGGATCTGCAGTTTTTGCTAGTTGCTTAAAGATTCTGTGGGAGGATGGAACCCTGGAGCATCCTACACTGCCATCGTGGTTGACCATAAGTCTACTGCAAACTTTTGATGCTTCAAAGAATAGACTTTTAGGCACAGGCTTCTGAGATGACATTGCTTACACAACTTTCACATAAAACCAGTGGACTGGTTCAAGATTTTCAGGATTCTTTATGGTTCAGAAGCAGATAGCTACATGAACTCAGAAAGCTAACCCAATGGTCTGAGGAACAAAAATTAATTATGACAAGCCATTTTTAAGTTACTGAGGTTTACTTTACTTACAGATGTAATATCTACAAGTCTTACCCAGAAAAACTGGTCTGGTACCTGGCTTGGTCCAAGCCTTACAGGTGGTAATGAAGATTACTTCTTGACAAGCCAGGCACCTTAGTGAATTTGGGGGTCTTTAGGAAAAGAGGAACTCATCCAAATTTACAGGTACTCTACGGAGAGAGTTTCTTAGACTCTGTTGCGTAGCCTCAGGATAGAAAATAATAGAGGCTTTAAAAAGTCCATTCCAAGATTCCTTACACAAACTTTCAGACAGAAGTTAATTTGTAACTTTCATGGATGTTCAAAATTGAATAACTCAGATTTGCAAAAACAAACTCAAGGTTTAACTGTCTAATGTTTATGTCTTAATTGTTTTATGTTTAATTCACAGTCTTGGGGCACCTAGGTAAGGCTGTACCAGCCTTTTTAATGATCAGAAATAATCTTTCTTGTTTTTGTTTTTGGAGATTCTTGTAATCACAAAGGAAGCAACTGTCCTGAAAAATTGTGAAAAACTTTTGAATGAATGAATGAATAAATAAAATAAATAAATAAATAAATAAATAAATAAATAAATAAATAAATAAGACTGGGTATCAGCGTCCTGTCCAGTGTATCTTTCTGTATTACCTGATTCTATAAGGGTCTGAACCTTTCATTGTCTTTGAGCTCTTTTATAACTCTGTAAATTGTAGAAAACTTATTGAATGGAAATGATTCTTTCCACAGAACTGTGAATACATTTTGACTAGTGAAATGCAATTGCCCTCTGAATTTTGATCAGTTTTGCATATATTTGTACATTCATTTCAGCATTCCTGGTTGCCTCTATATGTGTGCATCCCTGAATTATCCTTTGAATTGGTTGTAACATTTACTTTTTCCCTCATTAATTAATGAGTTTTGACACGTTCATTTTATATTTGTGTAAGATCATGATTTACTTTAAAAAAAAAATTATCTTGTAAAACCAGGACAGCTGCAGGCTCTGGAGTCTGGGGAGATTCTTTCCCACCCACTGGGTTGCCAGGGCAGAGGAAAACAGCAAATTACACCATCATATTTGGGAATTTTATGCTATTTTATAGGTTTCTGGGGTACCTTATACCACTGACATTGACTTGCAGATACAAGCCTTCAAATATGTTTCCAGGAACATATTATGTATGAAAAGCAAAGTAAGACAAAAGTCATAATAAAAGAATTTACCCTGGATCAAGCTCTTTTACCAGTAAAGAATCGCATTTTTGAAAATTCTTTTATCTACTTTCTTACCTTTAATCATTAAAAATATAAAATTAAAAGCAATTTCTTTCAGAATTTCAATATTCCATGGGTTAATTTCTGCCATTTGTACCCTTCATTGGAATAGGGAAATCATCTCAAAAGTAATTTAAAAACAGAAATCACACAATAAAGCAACTGAAAATTCCTTTTATAACTAAATGATAAATTGGCAAAATCTACTTGGATTAAATTAACTTAATAGCAGGTCTGATGAGATATGGATAAAGGACTTCCTAACAGCTAGATAGCTGAAGTCATAGTACTCAGTGTATCCTCCTCTCAGCTCCCTTTCTGCAGAAAAGATAAAATGCCAACATCTCTGAAGAAAGTAAGACAATAGCTGCACTGTAATTACACCTCAAAATAAATGGAGGTTTTCAGGAAAAAAATTTTTTAAACAGAAAGAAAGAACAATGGCAGAAATATTATGACAGACCCCTGATCCCAACCACCTTTTTCTTGGGCAATCATTAGAATACATGTTCCCAAGAAAAGACTTGGGAAGCCGTTGTGAGTAGTAGAAAGGGCCTCTGGCCTGAAATGAACTGAACTTGGAGCCTCATGCCAACCTAATAGGGATCTTGGGAGCAATCCGATGACATAATGTGTTTCAAAGCACTTGGCATAGTCAAGTACTCAATAATGTTTATGAACAAATAAATGATCCAATAAACACTTGACTATGAGCTGTAGCCCAAATGCCTGCTATTTTCCAAATTATATATAGGTAAGAATGGTGAAAGAGAAAATCTGAAAAAGAAATGAATAAATAAAGGAAGAAAGGGATACTGTAAATCTGACACACTATAACCAAAGTCTGGTCTGGGAATTTTTGAAACTTATTTGCAAAAACTGGCATAAATCATTTTTGTATAGAGTATATATACATATATATCTAGAAAGACCCATAATTACTCTGTTTTCAGAATTTTCTTTCAAAAGATTTGAGGTAGTTACACATAAGTTTTATTTTTAAGTGAGTAAAAAGCTAAATAATGTATCTGGATATTTAAAACTCATGCCATATTTTTTTTTTCATTGTGTTAACATTCTCACTTGAAGTTCTAAAACAAATACATGTCTTTATTCCCAACTATAAATTACAAGAAATTCTTACAACTACAACAGAAGTCCATAATGGAAACGCTGACACCTGAATAATAGCAGAACAGCTCAGCCTAGCTATCGTTAGACAGAAATAGCATTAGCCCGTGCTTATTTCAGCAATACTCTTCATAGTCCTTTTTCTTATTTCCAAATTGACTGGATTTTGACCTCGATTTTTTTGTGGTTGGGATAGTTCTTTGATTCTCTCTCTCTATGCATATAAAATACATATGCATAAACCACATATAACTTTCTTCTATATTTTCAAGTAACAATTTTAAGTGTTTTAATAAAATTTATTTGAATTTGTGGGTCTAAAGGGAAATACACTAACAATTTTATTTTGGTGGCACTTTGAAACATCTTTTATTAAGATCAAATCAGCTGAAATTCAAATTTGGTTTAAAAAGTTAATATTGTTTTGAAAACGTTACATTTCCCATTCAAATCATGACTGTACTAGGTCAGACTAGTAAAATGCTAACCAAAAATAGTGAACAAATGATCATTCACTGTTCACCCAACACTGATAATTTCATTTTCTGAGGATTATGTTAATAACTTTACTTATGTAAGAGATCAATAAAGTTAAATATATTGCATTTTAATATTTCACCTTTTGCATGTCAAAATAAATTTATTAAATCATTCTTTCTTTGGTTACATATTTTCCTTGTCTCCCATATATGCTCACCCTCAATAATTCTAACTCTTTTATAAAAACAAAACAACAAAGAGTTCAGTTGAAACTGTACTGGAAATGTTAATTTAAGCTTCTTTCTTAGGAATAGCTTATAAATCTTACAGCTACATGTAGCACACTTTCAAACTTATTTTATTGATATGTCAATTCATTTATAATTTTTTCCTGAAAATGTTTGTGGGTATATGTGAAATAACCTAAAACAGTACATGGCTTTTATTGACTGTTTTTATTATTTCTCATTTGATAATCATTTAATATGTGCAAAACAAATAGCTAAGAAGGGATTTTGCCTCCAAAGAGTCCACAATCTAGAATCAGACAACAATCAACTGTTAAGTAGTAAAATAAGTTAGTTTCAGAAAAATAATGGGCTGAAAAGGAAGCACCTCCTGGAATTTTTACAAATCCCACAGGATACTATCAGCTTTTCCAAAATGCCTAGACTCCAGAGGACAGTAAGTGGGAAAATGGAGATGAGAGAAAGGAGGAACCATGGGAGTGGATTGAAAAATATATGATAAATTCAAAACGGGTAAAACTTTTTCTTTGGGGATTTTTTTTCACTGAAGCTATTTTGGTATAATCAAAGAAACAGATTTGAAAAATACTTCATATAAATAGAAGACACCAATGTTTCTCCTGTGAATGATAAAATTAAACATTTTGATTCAATATCTGATAAAATAATCAACAGTTTGCCCTTAATCAGACTAAAACTGTAAATACAATAAAAAGATTGAGGGTTTCATTGGATTTATTATTTAAAATGACTTTCAAACTTATATTTATTAAACTTAGCAAATCAACAGAAATTTTAAAGAAGGGTACACTATGTATCAATTGTCCAATTAATCTGGGGTATTTCCAAGCAAAGCTGCAAAGTGTTTCAAGGTTCTCTGGCATCCTTCCACCTCACTTCTCAGTTTCCCGTTACCACATGGTACCCGCCCCTGAGCCCAGACCCTTTAAAGGAGGTTGCCTTCAGCTATGAAAGAAATCTCATCCAATCAGCCTTAAAGAGAGAACTGCAGATTTCAGCAGTCAGAAAGAAGAATTTCTATCTCCACTGCAGCCAGCTAGCTTCTCCTGGGGGAATTCATCAAAACCGTCATCAACTTGTGGCCTGTCCTACAGAATTTGGACTTGCCAACTCCCACAGCATGAGCCAATACCTAAAGCAAGTCTCATAACATTTACATATATCTATCCAGTTGGTTCTGTTACCCTGGAGAACCCTCACTAACTCAATGACAAAAGCATTAATTCTCTGAGGCATGCAAAACATTTGCATGTAAAACAGAACCTCATAACTTACAGAAAATAATCAAGTTACTACAGTAGGGATACTTATACATTTAACTAGCCTTAGATATAAATGACTGGCTGCTTTTAACCCTCCAAAAGGATGCTGAACTATTACCTCAAGAATTTAGACAGCCTCAAGGAAAAATTTCTAGAGAACTAAGGCTCTTCTCAAATTAGACCACAGTTAGAAAAGAAGGAATATTTCATATTCTAGCTTGAAAAATTCACATCCATCCTTTAATCCTTACCAATGTTATACATGTTATTCTTCATTTAAATACTTATAGTTTAGACAATAATCCACATGTTCAGTAAACGAGAGGGAAAATGCGAGAAACTGCTAGATGTCCCCCAACTGCATGTCTTTTTATTCTTCCTCTCCTTCTCCAATGAAAGAATCTTTAAATTTCAGTTAGGCACAGGGCTGCGTGAAATAAAGACTGCATTTCTCAGTCTCACTTACAGTGAGATATCGCCCGCGTGACTAGGTACACCTAAAGGGGAGTGAGTAAAGTGAGGGGTACAACTTCCAACTTCCAGAAAACATCCTTAAAAGGAGTAGAACTGACCTCCTTCCTCTGATTTGAAAAGATGTAATCCACAGATCTGAAAGTATGTATGAGAAGTGTCAAAAGATGCTGAGATTCGGTGGAGGCTGCAAAATAAAAGCTATAGGGATTATCAAGGAGGCCTGGTGATGCCAAATCTTAGCGTGCACCATGAAAAAGGCTTCCTGGGGATAAAGGACTCATTCTGACTCCTGGCAGAGGCGAGTTTCTTGTTTGCAGTCGGTTGTGAAGGAACCAGGAGTATAGGATGGGGAATGACGGCAGTATAAATGTGCAAGTGTGCAGGAGCCTGGAGGGGACACTGAACCTGTGGGCCCTACATGTGGAAGATGGCTAGAAGACAACTTTCAGCTGATCATGACGTGATTGCAGGGACACTACCAAAAGGACAGGCCCTGACCAGTGAATATATTTAACTATAAATATATAAAACAAAGACTAAAACAAATGAGGGAATAAGAATGACAAAACAGAATAACAATTTTATCTATCCTGACAAAGTAGAAATTATAAAATTTACAAAAATTGGGAAGGGAATCTGATGTCATGTGTTGAATTGTTTCTCCTAATAAGATATATTGAAGTCCTAACCCCCAGCACCTCAGATGGCCACTAACCCAATATCACCGGTGTCCTTAGAAGAAGAGGAGACACAGGCAGAAAGGAGACCACCACACGATGATGGACACAGAGGCTGAAGTGCTGCCACTGCAAGCTAAGGAATGTCAAAGATGGACGGAAAACACCAGAAGCTAGAAAGAGGCAAGGAAGGATTCTCCTCTATATGTTTCAGAGAGTGCACGGTCCTGCCAACACCTTGATTTCTACCTCACAACTGTGAGATATTAATCGCTGTTTTATTAAACCACCCAGTTTGTGATAACTTTTTTATGGCATCCTTAGGAAACAAGTACAGATCGTAGGTGGAAGGTATAGTGAGTACTGAGAGTTAAAGCATACATTCACTGGTAATCACAGCACGTAATTTAAAAATGAAATATCATGTAGTAGAGAAGCATAAGCACATTAAAGATTAAAAATCAACACCATGGAAAAGAATATTATTGTCTAAAATAAAAGGGTAGAGGAATGCAGGGGAGAAGAGGCTGTATACTCATTTTCATCATTATTCATAGATGAGAACTAATAGATGCTATTTAAACAAATGGGGGACTTTTGAAAGATTATAGAAACAAAAATAACAACATGAAAGAACTAAGACAAATCATATGCCATATTAATAAATGTAAAAGGGTTTAAAAGTTAAAAATGCTCAGATTGGCTCACAAAGCAAAATTCAACTCTATGCTGCATTTATAAGACACATCCAGAACAAACTGATTCAAAAAGGTTGAAAATGAAAGGTTAGGGAAAGATATACTAGGACTCATGACCTTAATATTAGACAAGGTAGAACTGAAACAAAAAGAATTAAATTAGGCAAAGAAAGGTACTTAATGCTGAAAACTAATTCACAGTGAAGATATAACTGTTACTAATATCTTCACAGCAGATAACCTAGTAACCATAATCATGAAGTAAAAATACAGGAAATAAAGGAAAGCGCAGAAAGACAGTAGTAGTAAAGACTTTACTTTTCACCATCTACCACAAATCAAACATACAAAATATATGTAAGAACACAGAACCAAATAATATAATTAAGATAGATTCGATTGATATATATTAAACTCATTGCCGTAAAAATAGTGTAGTCCTTCTATATAAATGCTCAAGGAATAGTAAAAAATACTGACTAAACATTAGACTACTAAAAAAAAAGAAAAAAAAAACAAAACCACAAAAACTACAGAAACCACTGTGAGAGAATTGCAGAAAAAATATGAGAGACAGAAGAGGCAGGACAAGATGGCAGAGTGGTGAGGTGTGCGTTTTAGTTACTCCTCCAGGGTAGTAGGTAGAAAGCCAGGAACTGCGTGGACTGGACCCAGGAGAGCCATCTGACTTTGGGCATACTTCATACGACACTCACGGACATGTGGAACAGCTGAGATCAGCAAAATCGGCAAGTTTTCGCAGCCAGGGTACCTGTGCCCCTCCCTGCCAGGCTCAGTCCTGTGGGAGGAGGGGCCGTCGGTGCTAGGAACCAGGAGGGAGAACTGCAGTGCATCTCTGATTGAAAACTCAGGCTGCTGATCAAAAACTCCAAACACAGATAGACTGAGACCAGACACCAGAGAATCTAGGAGGAGTCAGCCTGGCGGAGAGGAGATAGGGATAGCAAAAGCAGCAAACAAAGCCCAAAAATAAAAACAGAGACTTCTTGGAGTTCCAGTGAACATAAAACGGAGAAGGGCAGGGCATATATGCAAATCCAGAGGGCAAGGACCCTTGTCTGAAGAGCCGGTTTCTCTGCTTTCTTGATTGTTCCTTAATGGCTCTAAACTCCTTGTCTCTTAGCACTTCAACAGCCCATTAGATCTGCAAGGAGGGCCCCTTTTTCCCTTTTTTTTTTTTTTTAATCTTTTTCTCTTTTTCTAAAATAATTACTCTAACAAGCCCATTACAGAAAGCCTCAAAGACTTGCAATTTGGGCCCAGGCAAGAGCAGAGCTAAGATAGCTCTGAGGGGCAAAACAATAAGTCTAGTGGCTGAGAAAATTCGCTGAACACCATAACTTCCCAACAAAAGGGGGGGTGCCCCCTTACACCAATCTTCCCAGAGGGCTGGGAATGCTGCTACCCAGCACCAGCGCCATAGCCCAGAGCTGCCCCAAACAACCCAGTGTGACAGGAAGTGTTTCCAACAACACGCACACATGCCACAATATCTGGCGTGGACAATAGCCTTTCGCACACCTGCAGCTAATTGTCCCAGAGCTGGGAAGGCGGAGCTGTGTGAAAAGGGGGAAATTAACACGCCCCATTCAGCCATCTTCTCAGCAGGCTGGGAATGCCTCTACACGGCCCTGTGGCCTAGAACTTCCCTTGGGGGATGGCATTCACCTGTGACGTAGCACAGTCTTCCCTCAGCAGAGGCCCTAGGAGGGCACAGCTTGGAAGAGGGACCCACTTGCAACTCCCAGGGACCATATGCCAATATGAAGGACTTGTGGGCCAGCGGCAAAGACAAACTGGCAAGACTGAACTGAAGGACTAGACTACTGCAACAGCTTTAAATCTCCAGGAACACCTGGGAGGTTTGATTATTAAACCCACCCTCCCTCCCTAACACACACCCTCCCTCCCTAACACACACCCTCCTTAGACACATGACCCACATTCAGGTCGGGCAACACCAACTACACACGCAAACGTGGTGCACCAACCGGACCCCCACAAGACTCACACCCCCACTCACCAAAAAGACAAAGTTGGGGAGAACTGGCTTGAGGGGAACAGGCGGCTCGCGGATGCCACCCGCTGGTTAGTTAGAGAAAGTCTACACTGCCAAGCTGTAGATCTGACAACTTAGAGATAAGTGTTTGAATCAGTGTACATATCCTAAAAGAACCCTGTCAGGTTAAGCAAATGCCAAGAGGCCAAAAACAACAGAATATTTTAATGCATATGAAAAAACCAGACGATATGGATAACCCAAACCCAAACACCCAAATCAGAAGATCAGAGGAGCCAGAGTACCTGAAGCAATTAATCAAAGAACTAAAGACAAACAATGAGAGCATGGCACAGGATACAAAGGACACAAAGAAGAGCATGGCACAAGATATAAAGGACATGAAGAAGACCCTAGAAGAGCATAAAGAAGAAATTGCAAGGGTAAATAAAAAAATAGATGAGCTTATGGAAATAAAAGAAACTGTTGACCAAATTAAAAAGATTCTGGATACTCACAGTACAAGACTAGAGGAAGCCAAACAATGAATCAGTGACCTTGAGGATGACAGAACAGAAAATGAAAGAACAAAAGAAAGAATGGGGGAAAAAATGGAAAAAATTGAAATGGATCTCAGAGATATGACAGATAATATGAAACGTCCAAATATAAGACTCATTGGTGTCCCAGAAGGGGAAGAAAAGGGTAAAGGTCTAGGAAGAGTATTCAAAGACATTGTTGGGGAAAACTTCCCAAACTTTCTAAACAACATAAATACAAAAAGCATAAATGCTCAGAGAACTTGAAATAGAATAAATCCAAATAAACCCACTCCAAGACACATTCTGATTAGATTGTCAAATGCTGAAGAGAAGGGGCAAGTTCTGAAAGCAGCAAGAGAAAAGCAATTCACCACTTACAAAGGAAACAACATAAGACTAAGTAGTGACTACTCAGTGGCCACCATGGAGGCTAGAAGGCAGTGGCATGACATATTTAAAATTCCGGAGAGAGAGAAAAATTGCCAAACAAGAATTCTCTATCCAGCAAAGCTCTCCTTCAAATTTGAGGGAGAGCTTAAATTTTTCACAGACAAATGCTGAGAGAATTTGCTAACAAGAGACCTGCCCTACTTGAGATATTAAAGGGAGCCCTACTGACAGAGAAACAAAGGAGAGAGAGAGATGGAGAAAGGTTCAGTACTAAAGAGATTCAGTATGGGTATATTAAAGGACACTGAGAGAGGGAAAAAAAATATCTGACAAACATAAACCAAAGGATAGGATGGCTGATTCAAGAAATGCCTTCACAATAATAACACTGAATGTAAATGGATTAAATTCCCCAATTAAAAGATGTAGGCTGGCAGAATGGATCAAAAATATGAACCATCAGTATGTTGCATACTAATCTGACACAGGGACACAAAGAAATTGAAAGTGAAACGATGGGAGAAATATTCCATGCAAGCTACAGCCAAAAGAAAGCAGGAGTAGCTATATTAATCTCAGATAAAATAGACTTTAAATGCAAGGATGTTATGAGAGACAAAGAAGGCCACTACCTACTAATAAAACGGGCAATTCAACAAGAAGAAATAACAATCATAAATGTCTATGCACCCAATCAAGGTGCCACAAAATACATGAGAGAAACACTGGCAAAACTAAAGGAAACAACTGATGTTTCCATAATAATTGTAGGAGATTTCAACACATCACTCTCTCCTATAGATAAATCAACCAGACAGAAGACCAATAAGGAATTTGAAAACCTAAACAATCGGATAAATGAATTTGATTTAACAGACATATATAGAACATTATATCCCAAATCACCAGGATACACATTCTTCTCTAGTGCTCATGGAACTTTCTCCAGAATAGATCATATGTTGGGCCATAAAACAAGCCTCAATAAATTTAAAAATGTTGAAATTATTCAAAGCACATTATCTGACCACTATGGAATACAATTAGAAGTCAATAACCATCAGAGACTTAGAAAATTCACAAATACCTGGAGGTTAAACAACATACTCCTAAACAATCAGTGGGTTAAAGAAGAAATAGCAAGAGAAGTTGCTAAATATATAGAGATGAATGAAAATGAGAAGACAACATATCAATACCTATGAGATGCAGCAAAAGTGGTACTGAGGGGGGAATTTATAGCACTAAATGCATACATCAGAAATGAAGAAAGAGCTAAAATCAAAGATCTAATGGAGCAACTGAAGAAGCTAGAAAATGTACAGCAAACCAATCCTAAACCAAGTAGAAGAAAAGAAACAAGGATTAAAGCAGAAATAAATGACAGAGAACAAAAAGCAACAGAGAGAATAAATAACCCCAAAAGTTGGTTCTTTGAGAAGATCAACAAGCTTGACAAGCCCCTAGATAGACTGACAAAATCAAAAAGAGAGAAGACACATATAAACAAAATAATGAATGAGAAAGGTGACATTACTGTGGATCCCAAAGAAATTAAAAAAATTATAAGAGGATACTATGAACAACTGTATGCCAACAAACTGGATAAGGTAGAGGAAACAGACAATTTCCTGGAAACTTATGAACAACCTAGACTGACCAGACAAGAAAGAAAGGACCTCAACCAACGACTCAAAAGCAAGTTTTTGCATTTCTCTCATGTATTTTGTGGCATCTTGACTGGGTGCATAAACATTTATGATTGTTACTTCTTCTTGTTGAATTGCCCCTTTTATTAGTATATAGTGGCCTTCTTTGTCTCTCATAACATCCTTGCATTTAAAGTCTATTTTATCTGAGATTAATATTGCTACTCCTGCTTTCTTTTGTCTGTAGCTTGCATGAAATATTTTTTCCCATCCTTTCACTTTCAATTTCTTCAATCAGTCATCAAAACTTCCCACAAATAAATGCCCAGGGCCAGATGGCTTCACAGGGAAATTCTACCAAACTTTCCAAAAAAACTGACATCAATCTTACTTAAAACTCTTTCAAAACATCGAAGAAAATGGAACACTACCTAACACATTTTATGAATCTAACATCAATCTAATACCAAAACCAGGCAAAGATGCTACAAAAAAGGAAAACTACAGGCAAATCTCCCTAATGAATATAGATGCAAAAATTCTCAACAATATACTTGCAAATTGAATCCAAAGACACATCAAAAAAATCATATACCATGGACAAGTTTGGTTCCTTCCAGGCATGCAAAGATGGGTCAACATAAGAAAATCAATCAATGTATTACAACACATTAACAAATCAAAAGAGAAAAATCAAATGATCATCTCAATAGATGCTAAAAAGCATTCGACAAAATCCAACATCCGTTTTTGATAAAAACACTTCAAAAGGTACGAATTGAAGGAAACTTCCTCAATATGATAAAGAGCATATATGAAAAACCCACAGCCAGCATAGTACTCAATGGTGAGAGACTGAAAGCCTTCCCTCTAAGATCAGGAAGAAGACAAGGATGCCCGCTGTCACCACTGTTATTCAACATTGTGCTGGAAGTGCTAGCCAGGGCAATCCGGCAAGACAAAGAAATAAAAGGCATCCAAATTGGAAAGGAAGAAGTAAAACTGTCATTATTTGCAGATGATATAATCACATCTGGAAAACCCTGAGAAATGGACGATATAGCTACTAGAGCTAATAAACAAATTTAGCAAAATAGCAGGATACAAGATTAATGCACATAAGTCAGTAATGTTTCTATACGCTAGAAATGAACAAAGTCAAGAGACACTCAAGAAAAGGATACCATTTTCAATAGCAACTAAAAAATCAAGTACCTAGGAATAAACTTAATCAAAGATGTAAAAGACCTATACAAAGCAAACTACATTAACTCTACTAAAAGAAATAGAAAGGGACCTTAAAAGATGTAAAAATATTCCATATGCATGGATAGGAAGGCTAAATGTCATTAAGATGTCAATTCTACCCAAACTCATCTACAGATTCAATGCAATCCCAATCAAATTCTAACAACCTACTTTGCAGACTTGGAAAAGCTACTTATCAAATTTATTTGGAAAGGGAAGATGACTCGAATTGCTAAAAACATACTAAAAAAGAAAAACGAAGTGGGAGGACTTACACTCCCTGACTTTGAAGCTTACTATAAAGCCACAGAAGTCAAAACAGCATGTTACTGACACACAGATAGATACATCGATCAATGGAATCGAATTGAGAATTCAGAGATAGACCCCAAGATCTACAGCCAACTGATCTTTGATAAAGCCCTCAAAGCCACTGAACTGGGACATAACAGTCTTTTCAACAAATGGGGCTGGGAGAATTGGATATCCACATCCAAAAGAATGAAAGAGGACCCCTACCTCACACCTTCACAAAAATTAACTCAAAGTGGATCAAAGACCTCAATATAAAAGATAGCACCATGAAACTCCTACAAGATAATATAGGGAAACATCTTCAAGACCTTGTATTAGGCAGCCACTTCCTAGACCTTACACCCAAAGCACAAGCAACAAAAGAAAAAATAGATAAATGGGAACTCCTCAAGCTTAGAAGTTTCTGTACCTCAAAGGAATCTGTCAAAAAGTCAAAGAGGCAAGCCAACTCAATGGGAAAAAATTTTTGGAAACCATGTATCTGACAAAAGACTAATGTCTTGCATATATAAAGAAATCCTACAACTCAATGACAATAGTACAGACAGCCCAATTATAAAATGGGCAAAAGATATGAAAAGACAGTTCTCTGAAGAGGAAATACAAATGGCCAAGAAACACATGAAAAAATGTTCAGTTTCACTAGCTAATAGAGAGATGCAAATTAAGACCACAACGAGATACCATCTCACACCAATTAGAATGGCTGCCATTAAACAAATAGGAAATTACAAATGCTGGAGAGGATGTGGAGAAATTGGAACTCTTATTCATTGTTGGTGGGACTGTATAACGGTTCAGCCACTCTGGAAGTCACGTTCCTTAGAAAACTAGATATACAGTTACACTTTGATCCAGCAATTGCACTTCTCAGTATATACCCAGAAGATCTGAAAGCAGTGACACGAACAGATATTTGCACGCCAATGTTCATAGCAGCATTATTCACAATTGCCGAGATGGAAACAATCCAAATGTCCTTCAACAGATGAGTGGATAAATAAAATGTGGTATATACACATGATGGAATGCTATGCGGCAGTGAGAAGGAACGATCTCATGAAACATATGACAACTTGGATGAACTTTGAAGACATAATGCTGAAGAAATAAGCCAGGCACAAAAAGAGAAACATAAGTTACCACTAATGTGAACATTGAAAAATGTAAAATAAATGGTTTATAATGTAGAATGTAGGGGAACTAGAGATAGAGAGCAATTAATGAAGGGGCAATGATAACCCATAATAACAGATAAGCCATCATGGGTAAATTTAATGTTCTGGGAATGCCCAGGAATGACAATGATCTGTTAATTTCTGGTGGGTATAGTAAGAACAAGTTCACAGAAATGTTGCTGTATTAGGTTATTTTCTTGGGGTAGAGTAGGAACATGTCGAAAGTAAAGTAGTTATTTTAGGTTAGTTGTCTTTTCCTTACTCCCCTGTTATGGTTTGTGTGAAATTTTTTTTTTATTGTGTGTTTCTAAAAAAATTTTTTGATAAAGTTAATAGTTAATTAAAAAAAAAGAGTTAATTTTAAAAAAAATGAAAAAAAAAAATGCAGAGCTCCCCTGAGGAGCTGGTGGAGAATGCAGGGGTGTTGGGCTTCCCCCCCTCAATGGTTGCTTATGTGCTCACAGACATAGAGGACTGGTGGTTTGATGGGCTTAGCCCTCTACCATGGGAGGTGACCTTGGGAAGACTGTTGCTACAATGGAGAGGCTAGGCCTGCCTATAACTGTGCCTAAGAGTCTCCTCCTGAATGCCTCTTTGTTGCTCAGATGTGGCCCTCTCTTTAGCTAAGCCCACTTGGCAGGTGAAATCACTGCCCCCACCCACCCATGTGGGATCTGACTCCCAGGGGAGTAAATCTCCCTGGCAATGTGGAATATTACTCCCAGGGAGGAATGTAGACCCAGCATCATGGGATGGAGAACATCTTGACCAAAAGGGGGACGTGAAAGGAAATGAAATAAGCATCAGTGGCAGAGAGATCCCAAAAGGAGCTGAGAGGTCACTCTGGTGGGCACTCTTAAGCACAATTTAGACAACCCTTTTTAGGTTCTAATGAATTGGAATAGCTAGCAATAAATACCTGAAACTGTCAAACTACAGCCCAGATCCCTTGAATCTTGAAGACGATTGTATAAAAATATAGCTTATGAGGGGTGACAATGTGATTGGGAAAGCCATATAGACCACACTCCCCTTTGTCAAGGGTATGGATGGATCAAGAGTATGGATGGATGAGTAGAAAAATGGGGGCAAAAAAAAAAAGGCACCCAGTGTTCTTTTTTACTTTAATTATTCTTTTTCACTTTAATTTTTATTCTTATTATTTTTTGTTTGTGGTAACGCAAATGTTCAAAAATTCATTTTGGTAATGAACGCACAACTATATAATGGTACTGGGAACAACTGACTGCATGCTTTTTATGACTGCATGGTATGTGAATATGTCTCAATAAAACTGAATTTTTAAAAAATAAGGACAAATAACAAAAGCAGAAAACAAAAGGCCTCTCCACCCAGAAACTCCTTGGGTAACAGACAAAATAAAGAACAAAGTTGAAGGGTCTCTGGAAAATAACAGATATTAGAGCCTATGGGATGTGATTAAAGCAGTGTTCAAAATTCATTAGTTGTAAATACTTATATTAACAGGAAAGAGAATGAAAACAAGTTAGAAAGGTATTTTGATTAAAAAGATACAATAAATTAATTCAAAGGTAAATAAAAAGGAATTAATAAAGGCAGAGACAAATGAGTTCGAAAACAGAAAAAGAGTGGAATCAATAAATAAACCCAAGAACTGATTCTCAGGAAAATGAAACAAATTTAGGAGAAAGCACACTGTGGTGGATTACATATGACTGCAAATTCTCTGTCACTCTTGCTGTTGAGGGGTGGAATCTATTCCCGTTCCCTCGAACCTGAGCTGGACTTGTGACTTTTTTTCCTTTAACATTTTTAAAATTGTGAAATATAACATATATGCAGAAAAGAAATAAATTTCAAAGTACAGTTAAACAAGTAACCATAGAGCAAATTTCAAAGTATGGTATGGGTTACAGTTCCACAATTTCAGGTATTTCCTTCTAGCTGTTCTAATACTCTAGAAACTACCAAGAAATATTGATATTAATGATTCAGAAGTTAATGATTAATGATTTAATCTTTTGTTAAATCCTATCTTCTCTGTTACAACTGTTACAACTCCTCCCTCTCATTTGATCCATCTCTCAATCTTCAGGAATATTGGGCAATGACCATTCTAACCTCATACTGAAAAGGAGTGTCGATATTATGGGGTAGAGGAATGCAACTAGTTGATATTCTTGGAGAGACTGGTGCCTCTGGATGTCAGGGCTTATCCGGTATAGGAACAATCTGAAGTCTTTAAGATTCTGTAAAATAAACTTAGTGAGTGACACTTTTATAGAGCCTCAGATAGAGCCCTAGATATTCTTTATGGTTTTGAGGAATACTATTGGTTGGGGCTTGGCATACTGTGGTAATTTGTAGTATCTAAGTACCGCGAATAGCATCTCAACTATTTGAAATCTCTTAGCTAGAGAAACCTTATTTTATTCCCTTTCTTTTCCCTTTTTGGTCAGGAAGCCATTGTTGATCCCATGATGCCAGGGTCAGGCTCATCCCTGGGAGTTATGTTCCCACGTTGCCAGGGAGACTTATACCCCTGGAAGACAAGTCCCACGTAGGAGGTAGGATAATGAGTTTTTTTGCAAAGTTGGGCTTAGAGAGAGAGAAGCCACATCTAAGCAATGAAAGAGGTTCTCTAGGGGTGACTCTTAGGCAAATTATGGGTAGGCTTACCTTCGCCATTATAGAAATAAGTTTCATAAGACCAAGCGTCAAGATCAAAGGCTTGGCTAATTTAATCAGGAGTCCCTAATACTCAAGAGGATATCAGGATTTCCCCAGGTGGGGAAGTTTAATAGTTCCATATGTTTTCTCCAGTCCCTCAAGGGGCTTTGTCAATACATTTTTTATTATCTGCCCAACATATTCTGGAATGTATCCGGATATTACATTAAGCTATTCAGAATTACAAGCTCTCCTTCCCTATTCTAGGCTTCATGTGTTTAGACAGTTTAAATGAACTGGCCAGACAAGTTAACATAGATTTTGTGCTACAGAAAATTTAAGTTTTAGACAAAATAAACATCTCTTCCTTTGTTCTCACACAGAAGGTGAAGTTTTAAAATACAGATGTATCATCCTTTACCCTATATTCTGATTTACCTTAGTCTCAACCAGATCAGCTTCATTCTTATCTCTAATTGAAGCCCTGTGACTTATTTTAACAAGTGGCATGTGGTGGAAATTATGCTTTGTAACTTTCAGAGACAGGCCTTAAGAGATCTGCAGCTTCCACTTTCATCTACTAGAATGCTCCCTTTTGGTCTCCACATAAGAATTCTGACTACCCTGCTGGAGAGAGCCTTGATCCTACTTTGAATGTTTCAGACCCTGCTGAAATCCCATGATCACATGAGTAATCTGCTGAAAAAGAACCACCACCTGGCTCAGCCCTGCTTGAACTCTAATACATAGAATAGTGAGCAATTTTTGAGATGGTTTTTGTTTTAAGTCACCAAATTTCAAGGTGGTATGTTACATAGAAATAGAAAACCCAAGAAGGAGAATGCTGCTGTAACTAAAAATCTAAAATGTGTGGCACTGGATTTTAGACCAGGTAGTGGGTGGGGCAACAAGGAGACTATTAATAGAGGCTGCAAGTACAGTGAGGAAATTGCTGCTGGAGGCTGAATGCAGCCCCTTGAGTGACCTCCAGTGATACCATGTGGAGTAGAACTATTTAGATAAGCCCAACCCAAGTTCCTAATCCACAGATTACGAGCAAATAAAATGGTTGTGTTTTAAGTCATTGATTTTTAAGGTGATTTGTTATGCAAAATAGATAACCAAATTACACATAGAGACATGATAAAACAAACATAACCACAGAAATAGAGGATTTTTTAAAAATCATAAAACGGACTATTTTGATCAATTCTTTACACATAAATTTGACAGCCTGGATCAAATGGATACTTTTATACGAAAATATAATTTACCAAAAATGACACCAGAAGAAACAGAAAATCTAAACAGACATCTCCAAAGAAGAAAGTCTAAACAGACCATTCTTCATAAAACAAATGTGTCAAGGAACTATCCCTAAAAAAACCTAGACCTAAACAATTTCACAGAGAACTCTACCAAACTTAGCAATTAGATAATGCTGATGCAAAACTGTATTAGATTATAGAGAAAGAAGGAAAAAATTAAAATTTCTGCAATTAAATAGGATATTATTGATCCTAAAATCTAATAAAGATGGTACAAATAAGAAAACTATAGACCACACTCACTTATGGATATCAGTGCAAAAATCCTGAACAAAATATAACCAACAAGGAGGAAGACTGTGGGAAGATAGCAGAGCAGGAAACTCCAGGAATCAGTCCCAACACCAAAACAACTATTGGACTGGCAATCAACTATTTTGAAACTCTGGAGTCTAGTGGGACACTGTGTAGTACCAATGGAAGAGGGAGAGGAGCAATTTACCACTGGTAAATAGCAGTAAACGTCAGTGAATTTCACCTTGCAAGCAGCAGCTAGATCCTATATTCCCCAGCCACAGGGCAGCAAGAAATGGAGTCTGCAGCCTGGACTTTCAGTGCCGACTGCTGGAGCCAGGGTGTGCTACAAGGACCTTCTTCTCCAAAATCTGGAGTGGGGTGTGGGGACTGACTGCTGATCACCGCTTTTGATCAGCTACTTCAGATTGCTGGGGTGGGGGGTGGGGGGGAGGCTCTGAGGGTGGCCTAAAAAAACATTATCTATTTTTTCCCTCTTTTCTCTTTCTATTCCGCATTTGAGAGCAAAAATAGTTTGGAAAAGTCATAAAGTGATGGCTCCAGCCCTTAACAACAACAAAAATTTAGCAATCTTAGAGAAGAGGGAGAACTAGATTTCCAGAAGTATAACAACATAATACTTAGAATGTCCAGTTCTCAAGAAAAAAATTACAAAACATATGAAGATATAGGAAAATATGGACCATTCACAGGGAAAAAAAAAAACCCACCAAAACCCATCCCTGAAGCAGCTCATACATTGGAACTATTAATCAAAGGTTTTAAATCAACTATCTTAAATATGTTCAATAAGCTAAAGGAATTCATGAACAAAGAACTAAAGGAAATTAGGAAAACATTGAGCAAAATAAAGAAATGGAAGTTCTAAAAAAGAGCAAAATAGAAATTTGGAGCTGCAAAGTACAGAAATGAAATTAGAAAAAAAAAACCACTAGA
Organism: Choloepus didactylus; assembly: GCF_015220235.1. Classification (NCBI taxonomy): domain Eukaryota; kingdom Metazoa; phylum Chordata; class Mammalia; order Pilosa; family Megalonychidae; genus Choloepus; species Choloepus didactylus. Next base: position 100,694,133 of record NC_051310.1, read on the forward strand.
TAGATTCAATAGCAGATTTAAACAGGCAGAAGAAAGGATCAGCAAACTTGAAAACAAGCCAGTGGGATAACATATAAAGTCCTTGAAGAAAAAAGCTGTCAGCCAAGAATTCTATATCCAGCAAAATTGTCTTTCAAAAATTAGGAAGAAATTAAGACATTTACAGATTAACAAAAGTTGAACAAATTCATTACCAAAAGACCTGCCTCACAAGAAAAGCTCCTTCAAACTGAAATAAAAGGACAGCAGACAGTAATTCAAACCATAAGAAAAGTTAAAGAACATTGATAAAAATAACTACTTAGGTAAATATAAAATCCTATATTATTGTAGTTTCAGTTTGCCCCTTATGATTTAACAGGCAAGTGTGTAAAATAACATATACAATCTATGTTAATAGGCATACAATGTAGAAAGATATAATCTGAGACAATAACAATGTAAAAGACAGGGATGGAGATATACAGGAGTAGAAAGTTTGTATATACTGAAACTAGGTTGGTACTAGTTGAACTAGCTGTTATTAGTTTAAGATGCTAATTGTAATTACAAAGATAACCACTAAGAAAATAACTAAAAATTATAGAGAAAAGGAAAGAAAGAGAATCAAAATGATATATTACAAAAAGCAACCAAATACAAAAAAAAAGGCTGTAATGGAGTAATTGTGGAACAAAAAACCATATAAGACATACAGTAAACAAATTGCTGAATGGCAGAAGTAAATCCTTCCTTCTCAGTTATTACCTCAAATGTCAATAGATGAAACTCCACTACTAAAAGGGAGAGATTGGGGTAAGATGGAAGAATAGGAGAGGCAGAGCACAATTCTCCATGGAAAAAAAAAAAAACTAGAGAAAGGGGAGAAAGCCCTCAGGACAGCAGTTCCAGGGTGCAAGCAGCTGGAGAGGGACCTGTGTAATATGTAGTGGGGACTTGGATGAAAAAGCAGAGAAATTACATCTGAAAGGAAGCAGTGAGTTTATTCAACCAAGACCACTGCCAGGGGCTGGAGGCTGGAGCTGGCTGCTGAGAGGGAGAGGGAGTGGCTTTCCACTCCTGTGCACCCATCTCAGTAATTTAGCCGGGGAGATAACCCTCCACAGCCCTGCAGCTGGGAGCTCCTGTGAAGGAACATGGGATTCAATGGACCTGTGTTGACCACATTTACTCTTCTTCCATGGAAGCCCACAGTGTGTACGAGCGGGAGGCAGGGAGAGGCAAGTGTACCACATGGAAGCACCAAGAGCCCCTCTTCCACCCCAGATGCTCAAGGGCACAGGCAGGCAGGAACCGGGGCAGATTTGAGATGGAGGGTGGATGCACAGTCCCATAGCCTGGGGTGGGAGGGCCGGGAATCACCAGACCCATTGTCCCATTAAGCAGACTCCCTGCCAAACTGCACAGGGCCTGCCCACCACCCCCAGGGCTGGCAGTCACCAGTGCACATGGAGAACTTGTGCACTGATTGGAGACCCAGCTCAGAGAGCAGACCCAGTTAGGGAAAAGCTGGCATGAGGGTAAGAGGTGGGCTCAAGAGTGCCATCTGCTGGGAAGACAGGGAAAGTGCACTCCAGCAAGCTGTGGTTCTGCCAAATTTTAAATAAATGTCCAGGTACTCTTGTATCTCCCAAAATAACCTTACAAGATAAGCAAATGCCATGAAGCCAACAGAAAATCACAAAGCACATGAAGGTCCAAGTAGATATGGACAAGACAAATGACCAAATTAAAAAGCCCAAGGAGACACAGAATCTGGAGCAATTAATCAAAGAAGTACATACAAATCTCCAAAACAACTTCAATGGGTTGGCTAAAGACATAAAGGACATCAAGAAGACTCTAGAAGAGCATAAGGAAGAATATGAAAGAGTAAATTAAAAAATAGCAAATCTTATGGAAATAAGAGGTACTGTAGATCAAATTAAAAATATACTAGAGACATACAACAGCAGATTTGAAGAGGCAGAAAAATGAATAAGTGAACTAGAGGGCAAGACAATTGAATATGAATGCACAAAAAGAACAAATGGTGAACAAATTGGAAAAATTTGAAACGGATCTCAGGGAAATGATGGACAACATGAAGTGAACAAATATAAGGATCACTGGTGTCCCAGACGGAAAAGAAAAGAGTAAAGGGCTAGGAAGAGTACTTGATGACAAAGTTGGGGAAAACTTTCCAACGCTTATGTTCCAGTTTGCCAATGCTGCTGTTTTGCAAAAAAAGGGGGTTTATTTGGTTACACAGTTACAGTCTTAAGGCCATAAAGTGTCCAAGGTAAGACATTAATATTTGGGTACTGTGCTGGTTTGGATGTATTATGCCCCCCAAAACACCATTATCTTTGATGCAGTCTTGTGTGGGCAGGAAATATATTTGTTTTGATTGGGTTGCAGACTTTTGATTGGATGTTTCCATGGAGATGTGATCACTTAACTGTGGGTAAGATCTTTCATTGGATAATTTCCATGGAGGTGAGGTCCTGCCCATTCAGCGTGGGCCTTGATTAGTTTACTGGAGCACTATATAAGCTCAGACAGAAGGAGCAAGCTTTGCTACAGCCAAGAGGGACACTTTGAAGAACGCACAGGAGCTGAGAGAGGAACTGCAGTTTACAGAGACATTTTGGAGACGGCCTTTGAAAGAAGACTTTTACTCTGGAGAAGCTAAAAGAGGACAAATGCCCCAAGAGAAACTGAGAGTGACATTTTGGAGAGAAGCTGAAGCCTAGAGAGGAACGTCCTGGAAGAAAGCCATTTGAAACGAGAACTCCGGAGCAGACACCAGCCACGTGCCTTCCCAGCTAACAGAGGTTTTCCAGACACCATTGGCCATTTTCCATGAAGGTACCTGATTGTTGATGTGTTACCTTGGACACTTTAGGGCTTTAAGACTGTAACTGTGTAACCAAATAAACCCCCTTTTATAAAAGCCAATCCGTCTCTGGTGTTTTGCATTCCAGCAGCATTAGCAAATTGGAACAGGTACCTTCACTGGAGGATGGCCAATGGCATTCGGAAAACCTCTGTTAGCTGGGAAGGCATGTGGCTGGCATCTGCTTGCTCTCAGGTTGTGTTTCAAAATGGTGTTCTCCAAAACATCACTGTCAGCTTTTAATGGACATCTTCAAAATGTGTCCCTCAGCTGCAGCTCTGAGTTCCTTCTGTTTGTCAGCTGTTTTATATGGCTCCAGTGATTTAATTAAGACACACCGTGAATGAGTGGGGTAACACCTCCATGGAAATTATCTAATCAAAGGTCTTGCCCAGTTGATTGAGCCATATCTCCATGGAAACACTCAAAGATTCCAACCTAATCAACACTAATATGTCTGCCCCCACAAAACTGCATCAAAGATAATGGCACTTTGGGGGACATAATATATCTGAACTGGTGCACCTTATAAAAGACATGAATATGCAAATCAAAGAAGTCCAACAAACTCCAAATAGAATAAATCCAAACAGACCTACTCCAAGACATTTACTAAACAGATTGTCAAAAGCTGAACAGGAGAAAGTGCTGAAAGCAGCAAGAGAGAAGCAATTCTCCACATACATGGGAAACCACCTAAGACAAAGTACTGACTACTCAGTGGACACCATGGGATCAAGAAGGCAGTGGTATGACATATTTAAGATTCTGAAAGAGAAAAACTGCCAGGCAAGAATTCTTTATCCAGGAAAGCTCTCCAAAATTGAGGGAAAGTTTAAAACTTTCACAGACAAATGCTGAGAAAATCTATTAACAAGAGACCTGCCCTGCAAGAAATACTAAAGGGAGTTCTACCAGCTAAGAAAAAAAAAAAGGAGAGACAGGTCTGGAGAATGACACAGAAATGAAGAGTATTAGTAAGGGTAACTTAAAGGAAAAAAAGAGAGGTGGAGGGATCACATCTGACAATCAAAAAACAAAGGATAAAATGGCTAGTTTAAGAACTCCCTTCAGAGTAATAACTTTGAATGTGAATGGATTAAACTCCCCAATTAAAAGGTGCAAATTGACAGAATGGATTAAAAAGTATGGTCCTTCGATATGCTGTTTATAAGAGACTCATCTTAGACCCAGCAACACAAAGAGACTGAAAGTGAAAGGACGGAAAAAAATGTTCCACACAAGCTGCAACCAAAAGAAAGCAGGGGTAGTTATACTAATATCAGACAAGATAGACTTTCAACTCATAAGAGACAAAGCACACTATATATTAATAAAAGGGACAATACACCAAGAAGAAATAACAATCATAAATGTTTATGCACCCAATCAAGGGGTTCCAAAGTACATGAAACAAACACTGGCAAAATTGAAGGAAGCGGAAGTGCACTGGGGTCTAGCAAAGCGCATGCCGAGGAGGATTGTTGGCTGGTGCGGGCAGAATGAATCTCATCTCCTGGGTTACAGATCATAGTGCGGAAGTCGGACACATACCTCAGTGTTCCACAGGCATCATTGTACGAGCGGAGGAATCTGGTGAGGGAAAGTTGGTCAAGTGAACAGTACAACCTCCTCAGTGTGCTTAAAAATGCCAGGTTTAAGTTGTAGATTTTATCAACACAAGTTTGCTGAGGTGGAAGATGTAGTGATGGTGAACGTAAGGTCCATTGCTGAAACGGGGCTAATGTCAGCTTGCTGGAATACAACAACATCGATTCTTCTTAGTAAATTGTCCAGAAGGTGTTTCCATTCTATAAACAAACTCATCTGAATTGGAAGTAATGAATGTGTGGTTGTCATTAGAGTGGACAAAGAAAAAGGCTATACTGATTTGTCAAAAAGAAGAGTTTCTCCAGAGGAAGCAATCAAACGTGAAGACAAATTCACCAAATCCAAAACTGTTTACAGCATTCTTCGTCATGTTGCTGAGGCATTAAAATCCACTGACGAGCAGCTGGAGAGCCTGTTCCAGAAGACTGCCTGGGTTTTTGATAAGTACAAGAGACCCAGATATGGTGCCTATGATGCATTTAAGCATGTAGTCTCAGACCCATCTATTTTGGATAGTTTAAATTTGCATGAAGATGAATGGGAAGTACTTATTAACAATATTAATTGGCATTTGACCCCAGAAGCTGTCAAAATTCAAGCAGATATTGAAGTGGATCATTATGGTTATGAAGGCATTGATGCTGTAAAAGAAGCCCTGAGAGCAGGTTTGAATTGTTCCACAGAAACTGTGCCCATCAAGGTTAATCTAATAGCTCCTCCTCGGTATGTGATGACTACAACAACCCTGGAGAGAATGGAAGGTCTCTCTGTCCTCAAGCTATGGCTGTCATCAAAGAAAAGACTGAGAAAAGAGGGGTGTCTTCAATGTTCAGATGGAGCCCAAAGTGGTTACAGATACAGATGAAACCAAACACGCAAGACAGCTGGAGAGGCTTGAGAGAGAAAATCCAGAAGTGGATAGAGATGATGATGCAGACGAAATGGAAGCCAAAGCTGAACATTAACTTTGTGAGAAACACAGTCCAATTTAAGGAACATAAAGCAGCCCTTCAGGCTGTATAATCCTAGACTTGAAAGTTTTCCAGTATTGAAAACTTCAAAGAGGATATTTTTTATTTCCAAGTACTTAAATGTTCAACAGACCATAACGTAAAATGCCCTCCTAATTGTCAGCTGTTTCACGCAGTAGCTCTAACAGACTGAGCATTTTTTAAGGGTGTGGCCTAATTCACTAGAGACAATTCTTTAAGGTAAAACAGTCATAAAATCTGGCCTGTGATTTCCATGTCTGATGTCTGCAGACTGGTGCACCCCTTTGTAGTTCAGTGTCTCTGTGCCATTTACCAGGGGTACCCACAGCAAACAATCCCAATCTTTCTATATAAAATGCATTCAAGCAAAAATTAAATAAATTTCTGGGATATTTAACTATAGGTTTCTTCCTTGTCATCACTAGTTAAAAGCATCCTAAATATTAAAACCTTAATTATCTTCATTTTAGGCTAGAGGTAGAAACGTAAGGACATATGAACAAAGGATCTATACAGCAGATCCTTTCAAAAACAGCTTAGAGAAAACAATTTTAATTACAGCAGCAGTGAAAGTTGACACTTAGGGGAGAAATTTTTAAAATGCAATTAAAGAATTACACTGATTGTGTGCCTTTTATCTATTTGATGATGTGGTATGAGGGACAATTTATCACAGTAGTTCTCATCGGTTTACGTGCCTTGATTTTGTAAGTCAGAATGGTAGCCTATGTGTTTAAAAAAAAAACAAAAAAAAAAACTCCTCCTTTATTATTTTGAGTCTAATCACCCAACTTTAAAATTTGTTTTCCATTAAAATATCCACTAGGTGCCATCTAGAGCTTCAGTTCTCTTATAACAGAAGGGATAACTGTTTAAGTACAGTTAGAGCAATTTTTCTACCTGTTTTATCACTTACGTCTTCAAGAACTAATTATTTTATAGGCATATGTACAAAATAAGTTTAATGGATAACACACTGTTTAAATTTACAGCTACAGTAATTAGGGCATAGAAAATCTTGAGTTACTCTGGTCTGCTTGCCTTCATGCATTTAATCTCTTAGGATACTTGTGAGATGCTAGATATATTTAATTTTATTAATTATCCTTAGGAATAGCTGTGAAAATATTTAGAAGATTAAACCTAACCTACCCTAGTAAATCCAGGTCTAGATTTAACTCAAAAATAGAGGGAAATTTATATGACTGTGTTGGGAGGCAGTTTGTGCCGTTTATGAAGGTTTGTCCTTTTGTTTAGTTTAGTAGCCCATAGCAGCTTTTTAAATCCAGAAGTCTAACTTCAGGTGGCTGGTTTCCAAGGGGTGGCCCTGAACTGCTAGCTAGCATGTCACATCAGAAATACTGAAGAGAGGCTGGATGTAGGCAAGATGTGATCCTTAATTTGAACACATAATTTTCACTTCTGTCTTCCAAAGCATCAAAAAACAAGTTTATAAAGCTCACAGCATCAAGAAGTTCAACAAAACATAATAGGTGCTCCTTAAATGTTTACTGTAGGCAAGGAAATTGAATTTTTTCCTTTGTATTTATTTATTTATGTTTACTGAATTTTTGTCTACTTCAAAAGCCATTGAAAAACACTAGTGGCCTCCATGGTGAGTGATTTTTATCCCATGCATTCTTTTGTTCAGTTCCACAATTTTGCAGCTGTATAACCCTTGCCAGAGAAAGATCAATACCTTATTGAGATCATGGCGAGAGAACAAACTAAACTTAAAGAATACATATACTTCACTGACCTAAAAGTATCACTTCCAAATGTTTGGACAAGATAAACATTAAGCTCTGAATAACTTGAAGAACAAGACTGATAAAGACAACTGAACAGCTTAATCAAATTTTGAGCTCTTTCCCCTAAAAAGCTTCTTCATTAACAACCTTGACAGTTCCATCTACTCCCAACTTTGTCCTTGACTGAGGTCAAACGGTTATCAACTCCTAACTGTAAATTTAAGTTATAGTTTGGGTCTCCTTTATGCATAAACAACTGAAAATTTAAAATGACCAGGAAAAAATTTGAACTTTCAAACCATTTTTCATATCAGTTTTGTAGCAAAACAAGGCAAACAATACTTATGTGGACAATGTACAGACAGCAGAAGCCTACAGAAACATGGTAAGCACTGTATCATGCCAAGCAGTCCAGTTATTACTCAGTTGCCATACTTGCAAACATTTTTGACCTAGCTACTGTTAAACCAAGAACAATTAACCAGGATTTTTAAAAATTTAAGTGTCACTGTCTTGCCAAGACTTGTTCACTGATTTGCCTCAAGATAAGTGTCATTTATCTTTCAACACAGAAAGATACTATATCTCCTATACAAAGCAATTGTGCTGATTTGAGGCAGGAAGTCTTCAAACGAAATGCAGTTGTTTTTTTTTTGTTGTTGTTGTTTTTAAAATTCAGATGAGCGCCTGTTGATATTCAAAAAGCAATAAAGAAATGACATTAGACCTTCCAGGGACATTAGATCTTGGTGAAATGCCAAATGGATATTGGTGCTTTAATGATGGTTTCTTACAATGGAAGGAATAAAATAAAACCTCATTAGCTTGGGGTTGCTGATCATTCAGGTCAGGTATTCCAAACAAGATTTAAAAAGAGAAAGTTCAAACTATTTAAGAAGACAAAATTTTACTTCAGCACTTTAGAAGCATCCACCTTCCTAAAATGTAAGTTCTGTATATTCTTCATTAAATCAAGTCCAAGCACAGGTTCTTGGCTAAAATGCTGGCAGCAGTTTGCGCCAGTTTACTGCATAAACTTGAAAGTAATAAAAATGTTCCTTAAAAATACTGTGACAACAACAACAAAAACTGAAGGGAGCAATAGATGTTTCTACAATAATAGTGGGAGACTTCAATACATCACTCTTTTCTATAGATAGAACAACCAGACAGAGGACCAATAAGGAAATTGAAAACCTAAACAATGTTATAAATGAATTAGACTTAACAGACATATATAGATCGTTACATCCCAAATTACCAGAATATACATTCTTCTCTAGCACTCATGGAATGTTCTCCAGGATAGATCATATGCTGGGGCACAAAATGAGTCTTAATAAATTTAACAAGATTGAAATTATTCAAAGCACATTCTCTGACCATAATGGAATGCAACTAGAAATCAATAACCACCAAAGAACCAGATCTTTCACAGATATATGGAGGTTAAACAACACACTCCTAAACAATCTGTGAGTCAAAGAAGAAATTGCAAGATAAATTGGTAAATATCTAGAGACAAATGAAAATGAGAACACAACATATGAAAACCTATGGGATGTGGCAAAGGCAGTGCTGAGAGGGAAATTTATAGCTCTAAATGCATACATTAAAAAGGAAGAAGGAGCTAAAACCAAAGACTTAACTGAACAACTGACAAGGCTAGAGAATGACCAGCAAACTAACCCTAAAGCAAGTAGAAGTAAAGACATAACAAAGATTAAAGCAAAAACAAATGATCTGGGGAACAACAACAATAACAAAAAAACAATAGCGAGAATAAATAAAACAAAAAGTTGGTCCTTTGAGATTAACAAGACTGACAACCCTTAGCTAGAATGACAAAGTCAAAAAGAGAGAGGACTCAAACAAAATCAGAAATGAGAGTGGGATCATTACTATGGATCCCAAAGAAATTTTAAAAATCATGAGAGGATACTATGAACAACAGTATGCCAATACTAGACAACTTAAAGGAAATGGACAATTTCTTGGAAACCCAAGAACAACCTAGACTGGCTCGAGAAGAAACAGATGACCTCAATAACCCAATCACAAGTAAGGAGATCCAATCAGTCATCAAAAATCTTCCTACAAATAAAAGCCCAGGGCCAGGGGAATTTTACTGAACTTTCAAAAAACAACTGATAACATTCCTGCTCAAACTCTTTCAAAAAATTGAAGAAGGAGGACTACAACCTAACCATCACCCTAATGCCAAAACCAGACAAAGACACTACAAGAAAGAAAAACTACAGGCCAATCTCCCTAATGAATATAGATGCAAAAATTCTCAACAAAATACTTGCACATTGAATCCAAAGGCACATTAAAAGAATTATATACCATGACTAAGTGGGGTTCATTCCAGGCATGCAACTGTGGTTCAACATAAGAAAATCAATCAATGTAATTCAACACATTAACAAATCAAAAGAGAAAAATCAAATGATCATCTCAATAGATGCTGAAAAAGCATTCGACAAAATCCAGCATCCCTTTTTTAATAAAAACACATCAAAAGGTAGGAATTGAAGGAAACTTCTTCAATATGATAAAGGGCATATATGAAAAACTCACAGCCAGCATAATACTCAATGGTGAGAGACTGAAAGCCTTCCCCCTAAGATTGGGAATGAGACAAGGATGCCGACTGTCACCACTAAAATTCAACACTGTGCTAGAAGTGCTAGCCAGAGCAATCCGGCAAGAAAAAAAAATAAAAGGCATCCAAATTGGAAAGGAAGAAGTAAAACTGTCATAATTTGCAGACGATATGATCTTATATTTGGAAAATCCTGAGAAATTGCTAACACACCTACTTGAGCTAATAAATTCAGCAGAGTGGTGGGATACAAGATCAATGCACAAAATTCAGCAATGTTCCTATACACTACTAATGACCTAACTGAAGAGGCATCAAGAAAAAATTCCATTCACAATAGCAACTAAAAAAAATGAAGTACCTAGGAATAAACTTAACTAAGGATGTAAAAGACTTCCACACCGAAAATTTAAAAACTTTACTAAAGGGAATCAAAGAAGACTTTATATTGGAAAAGGTATTTGATGTTCATGACTAGGAAGGCTAAATGTTGTCAAGATATCAATTCTACCCAAACAGTTATACAGATTCAATGCAATTTCCATCAAAATTCCAACAACCTTTTGTTTGCAGACTTGGAAAAGCTAGTTTGCAGACTTGGAAAAGCTAGTTATCAAAGTTATGTGTAAGGGAAAGGTGCCTCAAAATGCCAAAAAAATTCAAAAAAGAAAAAAAAAAACAAAGGTCAAAACAGCATGGTGCTATCACAGAGATAGACATATTGATTAATGAAATCAAATTAAGAGTTTGGAAGTTAGACCCCTAGATCTATGGTCAACTGATTTCTTTTCTTACATTTTTATTGAGATTGTTCAGATACCATACAATTATCCAAAGATCCAAAGCATACAATCACTTGACCCTTGTTACCCTCATACAGCTGGGCATCCATCACCACATTTAATTTTTGTTCAATTTTTAGAAACGTTTCATTACTCCAGACAAGAAATAAAGTGAAAGATGAAAAAAGAAAAAAAGAAAAGGAAACTCTAATCCTCCCCTATCCCTAACCAACCCCCCTCAATTGTTGACTCGTAGTATTGGTATAGTACATTTGTTACTGTTTATGAAAAAATGTTTACATACTACTAACTGTAGTATATAGTTTGCAATAGGTATATATTTCTTCCCTATATGTCCCTCTATTATTAACTTCTAATTGTATTGTCATACATTTGTTCTGGTTCATGGAAGCAATTTCTAGTATTTGTACAGTTGATCATGGACATTGCCCACCATAGGATTCAGCTTTATACATTCCCATCTTTTGATCTCCAACTTTCCTTCTGGTGAAATATATGACTCTGAGCTTCCCCTTTTGGTCAACTGATTTTTGATAAGGCCCCCAAATCCACTGAACTGGGACAGAACAGTCTCTTCAACAAACAGGACTGAGAGAACTGGATATCCATATCCAAAAGAATGAAAGAGGACCCCTACCTCACACCCTACACAAAAATTAACTCAAAGTGGATCAGAGACCTCAATATAAGAGATAATACCATAAAACTCCTAGAAGATAATATAGGGAAACATCTTCAAGGCTTAGTAATAGGAGGTAGCTTCTTAGATCGAAAGCAAAAGCAATGAAAGAAAAAATAGATAAATGGGAACTCCTCAAAATCTAAAGCTTCTGTACCTCAAAGGAATTTGCTGAAAAGGTGAAGAGGCAGTCAACTCAATGGGAGAAAATATTGGGAAACCATATATCTCATAAGAGACTGATAGCCAGCATATATGAAGAAATCCTACAACTCAACATCTATTTGCCCAATTATGAAATGGGCAAAAGCTATGAAAAGACATTTTTCTGAAGAGGAAATACAACTGGCTAGAAAACACATGAAAAAAATGTTCTCTTCACTAGCTATCAGGGAAATGCAAATCAAAACTATAATGAGATATCATCTTACACCAATAAGAACAAACAGGAAACTACATTAAACAAACAGGAAACTACAAATGCTGGAGAGGATGTGGAGAAACTGGAACTCATATTCATTGTTGGTGGGAATGTATGATGGTACAGCTGCTACGGAAGACAGTTTGGTGGTTTTTCCCTCAGAAAACTAAATATCGAGTTACCGTATGATTCAGCAATACCACTTCTCGGTATATACCCAGAAGATCTGAAAGCAGTGACACGAACAGATATTTGCACATTGATGTTCATAGCGGCATTATTCACAATTGCCAAGAAATGGAAACAATCTAAGTGTCCTTCAGCAGACGAGTGGATAAACAAAATGTGGTATATACAGACAATGGAATACTATGCAGCAGTAAGAAGGAAAGAGGTCCTGAAACATATGACAACACGGATGAACTTTGAAGACATAGTGCTGAGTGAAATAAGTGAGACACAAAAGGAGAGATATTGTATGTCATCACTAATATGAAATGAATAATTTAAAAAAGCAAAAGCAGTGATCCAAGATGGAGGATTAGGAAAGACAGAGGAAAATGATTCTCCGTCAAAAACACTAGATAAAAGAAAGTGCTCCAGAATACCAGTTCCAGGGTTGTACTGGCTGGACAAGGTCCGCTACATCCACAGTGACTGTGCACTTGGTGAAACCGAGAGTCTGCGTTCAGAATCGAGTGAGTGAGGCTGCTGGGGAAACGGCAGCTGTGCCACAGTGGGGAGAAATCTGGGGTCAGCATTTGGAGGCGGGTTAGTTTAAAAACCCTGAAAGTGGCTGCGGATCCGGCAGCGAGAGCTGAGCAGTCAAGCGTGGTGGGGAGTGCCTTCCACACACTGGACACCGGCCTCAGTATATGGCGTGGATGATAGCCCTTCGCACACCCACAGCTCATTGTCCTGGAGCTAGGAACAGCCCGCTGCAGCAGGTGGAGGTCCATGGAAGTGGGAATTTACCACCTTCTGTACAGCCATATTTTCAGTGGGGTGGGAGATGCCCCTTCACAGCACCTCGGCTGAGAGCTCCCCTTGGGAATTCTGCTCACCTGTGATGTTGCAAAGTCTTCCTCCTCAGAGGCCTGTAGAGTACACAGCTAAGAGGCGGGGTCCTGCACGGAAGTCCCAGGGGCCCTACACCAATCCCAGGGACTTGTGGGCCCACGGCAGAGAGAGACTGTGGGGAGTCTGAGCTGAAGGGTTGGACTCGTGCAACAGCATTAAGATTCCAGGAATGGCTGGGAGTTCTGGGTCTTAAAGCCATCTTCCCTGCCTAACTGCACAGGGCACACCCCCCACCCTCAGGGCTGGAAATTTGGTGCACTGATTGGACCTCCACAAGGGTTGGATCCCCACTCGCCCCATAGATGAAGTTGGGGAGAGCTGGCTTGAGGGTAATAGGTGGCTCGGGGGTACCATCTGCTAGTAAGTTGGGGAAAGTGCATTCCACCGAGCAGTAGCTCTAACAAATTACAGATAATTGTTCAAATAAGTCTGCATACCCTAAAAGAACCTTATCAAGATAAGCAAATGCCAAGAGGCCAAAAACAACAGAAAATTTTAAAGCATTTGAAGAAACCAGAAGACATGGATAACCCAAACACCCAAATCAAAAAAACCAGAGGAGACACAGTACTTGGAGCAATTAATCAAAGAGGTAATAACAAACAACAAGATCATGGCTCAGGATCTAAAGGACATAAAGAAGACCCTAGAAGAGCATAAAGAAGAATTTGCAAGAGTAAATGAAAAATAGATGAGCTTATGGAAATAAAAGAAACTGTTGATCAAATTAAAAAGATCTTGGAAACACATAGCAGCCAAAAAAACACATGAAAAAGGTTCATCTTCACTAGCTATTAGGGAGATGCAAATTAAGACCACAATGAGATATCATCTCACACCAATTAGATTGGTTGCCATTAAACAAACAGGAAACTACAAATGCTAGAGAGGATGTGGAGAAATTGGAACTCTTATTGTTGGTGGGACTCTATAATTGTACAGCCACTCTGGAAGACAGTCTGGCAGTTCCTTAGAAAATTAGATACAGAATTACCCTTCAATCTGGCAATTTCACTTCTCAGTATATACCCGGATGTGAAAGCAGTGACACGAACAGATATTTGCACACCAATGTTCATAGCAGCATCATTCACAATTGCCAAGAGATGGAAACAACCCAACTGTCCTTCAACAGGTGGGTGGAAAAGCAAAATGTGATATATACACACAATGGAACACTATGCAGCAGTAAGAAGGAATGATGTCATGAAACATATGACAAAATGGATGAACCCTGAAGACATAATGCTGACGAAATAAGCCAGGCACAAAAAGAGAGATATTGTATGCTATCACTAATGTGAATTCTGTGAAAAATGTAAAATAAATGGTTTATATTGTAGAATGTAGTGGACCTAGCAATAGACAGCAAATAATCAAGGGGGAAAAATAATCTAGTAAGAACAGATAAGTTATGGAGGGTAAACTTAATGTTATGGGAATGCTCAGGAATGACAATGGTTTGTTAATTTCTGGTGGGTATGGTAGCAACAAGTTGCAGAAATGTAGTTATTTTCGATTATTTGTTTTTCTTATTCCTTTGTTGGGTTATAGTTTGTTTATTTTCTTGGGGTATGATAGGAACATGTTGGATGCAATGTAGTTATTTTAGGTTATTTGTTTTTTCTTATTCCTTTGCTTTGTTTTTGTTTGAAATTTTTTTTATTGTTTTTTAATTTTTTGATAAAGTTAAATGAATGAGTGTAAAACAAAGTAAATGGACAATGTGGGGAGGAAGAGAATGGAATGTTTTTGGATGTTCTTTTTTATTTTTATTTTATTTTTTGGAGCAATGAAAATTTTCAAAGATTGATTGTGATGATCAATGCACAACTATATGATGATACTATGGACAACTAATTGTACACTTTGAGGATTGTATGTTACATCAATATATCTCAATAAAAATACATTTTAAAAAAAAAGCAAAAGCAGCTTTATGCTTCTAGGGATGGCAAGTGGATTTTATGGATATAAAAAAGGAAGTTAGCTTCAGTCCTTTTGATTGGATGGGGTGTGTCCATCTTATTGGTATGGCTTTAGGGCAGGTGGGGTTTATTTTCTATTGGACCAAGCATTACTAAGTAGAGGCTTGTCTGGCTGTCTAGATCAGCTGCCTCAATGAGGATTTCAAATTTCAAGAGATTTCAAAATAAGAAACTTAAGAGGAGGTAGAGCAAGGTTGTGTGAATTTAACTTCTTTATTAGTTCTGAGAAAACACAGGATTAATTTTTTATTATATTTATCAATACAAACAATAATTAGAAGATATAAAGGAAGAAGAGAGGCCCAGCCAAGTCACAATAGAAACAAAAAGAAAAAATAGCTAAGAATAAATTTAAGAAACATGTAAAACTTAAACGAGAAAAACTATAAAACATATCCTAGATTAGGCTGATTCAACATCATAAAATTATAAATTCTAAGTTAATTTCTGAATATAACGTTACCTTAATATCTAAAAACAGAAACCGTAAGAGTCTCTGAAGAAACATAGATAAATTCCATTATAAACTTGTGTGTTGAGGGTTCCGGAGACCAGCAGACACCAGCCATGTGCCTTGCTATTCTGACAGAGGAACCCTGGATGCCAGCAGCCTTTCTTCAGAGAAGGTAACTTCCTCTGGATATCTTCATTTGGACATTTTCATGGCCTTAGGACTGTAAATTTGTAAGCTAATAAACCCCTATCGTTAAAAGCTAGTCCATTTCTGGTATGTTGCATTTAGGCAGCTTTAGCAAACCAAAACACTTGTGCAAACAATTCAGGCACCATGAGCTGTGCCAGCGTTATCACGTAGGGAAAGTGTCATACCAGTATAGGAACTGTTTACCAGCCAATTCCCTGACACCAGCCAAGGGTCAGTTTGCAAGCAGGCCTTTCTAAGGATAGCAGTCTCATGTCTATTTTGCTAACTCTTGTTTGACACATCTCGAAATAAGGAAAGCCTAATAATGAATCAACATCCCCAAACCATAAAAGACTGATAAGCAATGCATGTTGACATGGGAAGATCTCCAAAATTATTATAAAGTTAAAAAAGTAAGGTGGAAAACAGTGTAAAAACTGACAGAAAATAAGAATACAGGTTGGTATCGACTCACATATGTATAGACAGACATTGAAAGATAAACCAAAAAAACCTTAAAATTGTTTACTTGTGAGGGTTGAGTAGAAAACAGACATATCAAGAGCAGGATGGAAACAAAAATTTTCACTGCAATACCTTTTATTATTATATTGCTTGATTTTTGTACTGTATGACTTTATTATCAATTTTTTAAAAAAGCCAACAGCTTATCTAACCGAACTGAAGCACTTGTGAGAGATGGCTGCTAAGAAATAATTTTAGCCTGAGATAAAACTGCACCTCAAGCCTTTTATTCATGTCTTTGCCAGATGATGGTAGCCAGCTCAGAGGGAAAAATCAGATTAAGCATGCTGCCTTCCCAAACCAAGCCCAGTGTTTCAGATGCCCTCAAGGTAACTGCCGTTAAATTAGAGGTGACGGGATGGACTGAGAAGAGAGGACAGGAAGTGGCAGGCTACCTCTTGAGGTTTATAAACTGTTTATATTAGAGCTTTAGCTGCGGTTATTGATATATGGAACTGAGTAGAAACGGGGGGATTGAGAGCCTATTAAGTTTTTGAGTGAATTGTATTACCAAAGAAACTATAAAGGAAGTCAACAAAAGCCTGTTCAAACACTAAAGCAATCTCTAGGTCCCCAAATCTAGCTGGCAGGAAGTGGGCTATGAAAGGTTTGCAGTCCTCAAGAAAGACACACTCTTCAATGACTACCTCAGCTGTAGCCGTAGTAGAAAATGATTAAGCTCATCCTACAGGGCGGAGCCTGGGCCCTGGAGGGCAATGGATAGCTACGCCCTGGAAATAGAATCAGGGGCAGCCAGGTGGGCTTGCCAAGGGATTTACTTCACTTCAGAGTAGGGGGGTTTCACAATTTTTGTTAAGGAGAATATGACCATTGCTATGGACCAGTGACTGTTTTATCATTCCTATTTCCCCTAACTTTATTCTAGTTATCCCATTCCTATGCCACAGTTGTAAATTGGGGTGGTGGCAGCTGATAAGTTGTCCTTTAGTTTATGCTGGATCATGAGGAGCCAAGTCTGGATCTGGAGAAAACTATACATTACCCAGAGATCTGGACTTCAACTTGGATGGGAGTTGAGGTGACAAGAAGGGTTTGAACACATATTTGGATGGAACAAATGCTAATTGTTTCCTTCTACTAAGCAATGGAACCTATTGAAAATGGCTGCTCGGCCTCACTTGCAGCTAGATGTGGCCATGTGACTAAGTTCTGGTCCACAGGATGTGAAGAGAAGTGATAAGTAAAATTTGGAAGCCACTGAGCAATTTCTTCCACTCTGTCTCCGTCCTGATGGTTGGAATGAGGATGTGAGAGATGGATTCTATAAATGGACAATGACCAGGAAACTCTTACCCACTATCAGCAACAACCAGCCCAGGAAACCCCAGCCCACTAGCTACAGCAATTGGTCCAAGAAGCTGGCCACTATCTACAGCAACCATTCCAGGAAATCAAACCACAGTCCCTGTAACAACTGACCCAAAACAGCCAGGACTTGATCAATAACTGACAGCTTCCCTAACACCCTACCCCGAACCCCCAACTTCCAACTTAGGAGCAACCAGATAAAGCCAAATATGCTCCCCTAACCAATTGCACAGGATGCCTGCTTCTAGTTAGCCCATCTCCAGCCTCCCCATGCCAACAGCCTCTAAGTGGGGAATACATGAAGTCTTCCCTTTTTCCACCATAAAGCTTTCCCACTTAACTGCCTGCCTTTGAATCTCTGCCAAATACAAGTGATGGTAGCTATATTAAGCTCTGAACAGACTTTGTTTGTTCTCATTTGGGTGCTCTTAATTTCCACAGATGTGATGGCTGAAAGAACCCAAAGATGATGCTAGGGCATCCTGGGTTCCAGGCAACTATGATGCCTACCAGTCTTAGCCTACCTCATCTCAACTTTACATGAGGAGAAATACACTTTATCTTTGTGTAAAGTGTTGTTCTTTTGGATCTCTGTTAAATGCAGACAGACCTAGGTTCTAATTAATACAGACAGGAAAGAAGTATTTTCCATCATTTAAAAAACCACCTTGATGTATGCTACTATGATTCAAGTTTCCAAATTCAGAGTGGACCCTATACAACCATTTATTTAAGCAAGAGTAATATAATGACAATAATTTAAAACATTTGGATTGTAATTTATAGAAATTCTGCTTACACTTTCAAATATATTTCTCAGAAGAATGAAAATATTTCCATGCTTTAATTGACTGTCAACACTCTACAGTGTTTTAACAAGCCTCATTTTCCCCTCAGAAAACTCACAATCAATCAACATGCTTGCTTATGGAGAAATCAGAAGGTAAGAGGTGAGGTAGGATTATCGTTTGACATGTTGCATTTTCCCTCTTCTTTTTTTAAGCAGGTAACCAGGTGTTCTAATTCCTGGTCTTGGGTTGTGGGTAGGCAAAAATGCAAGTGCAGCCTAAAGACAGAGGTTTTGCTATTCCAGACCATTGGAGAAATGATACCAAGTGTTTGGGTATGGGTGAGACAGAGGGAGGTGAGAGTTTTTCAGAAACATAAAGAAGAGAAGACAGCGTTCTAGGAAGAGAAGTCTGTGTATCTCTTGAAGAGTAAGATATAAACTCTACTGGTAAGCAGTGTTTTAGGAAAATCAAAACATCTTGCAGGAAATAACTGCATGTACACCTATGATCACTGGGGTACTGTGATAAAGTACAAGAGAGGCAAGAAAGTAGAAAAGCCATTGCAATGGCAGGGACCATGGAAACTGGGTAGATTGGCATTAATTTACGTGGGCAGTGTACTCCGAGAGATCCAGGACCTTTC
This sequence comes from Choloepus didactylus, assembly GCF_015220235.1. NCBI lineage: Eukaryota > Metazoa > Chordata > Mammalia > Pilosa > Megalonychidae > Choloepus > Choloepus didactylus. Next base: position 100,712,875 of record NC_051310.1, read on the forward strand.
TCTCAGGTAAGTGTCTCCCTAAAACAACGGTTTAATTTGGGGGCTATGATGGTTAATTTCATGTGCCTGCTTGGCTAGGTTATGCTGTCCAGTTGTTCAGTCAAACAAGCACTGGCCTGATAATTACTGTGAGAGGATTTCATGGATTTCAATCCTTAGTCAATTGATTGCCTCTGTGCAACAATCTGAAATGGGAGAAATGCCTAGAAGATCTAGAATAACTGCTGGGAGACAACTGCTACCATCCACAGATCGTGCAACAATCTGAAATGGGAGAAATGCCTGAGATCGCAGAACAAAATCTGTAAGTAAAAACTGCGGACCTGAGCCAAGAACCCCCTCCCTCGCAGCAGCCTGAATTGCAAAGCCTTGCCAGCAGCACTCTCTGAACAAGTGAATATACTTCAGCCCAGCTCCAACTGGGGTTTTAATGTTAACCACTCAATACAAACTACGAATCCCCAACAAGCAGACAGAGGCTTTTGGTGACAACTGACCTTGGAGAGTCAGGGGACGTATCTGTCTTGGGACAGGGAGCCCAAAGGATCGGATGTTATCTCTGGCTGACGCATGAATCTGGGAGCTTTCTGTCCCTTTCTCTCTCTCTCAACCTGGGCAGCTCACTGGAGAAAGCCTCAACCATTTTCAGCTCACCATGCTCTGTAGTAGAGAAAGCCTCAGCCATTTTAAACTCACAGTACTCTGACCCAGACAAGGGTGGAGACAGCAGAGTCAGAGAAACAAAGAATCTATTTATATGCAAATGACCTCTCTCTAGGGGGCATATCTTCCCAAGAGGAAAGAGATGGAACCCAGCTCTACTACCTGCCTTCCATTCAGAACCAGACCCCAGAGCCTGGGGGAAAACAGCCATGGGCTGTTACACCAGTCTGGAGTGACAGGCTGACAGGTGCCACCTGCTGGGCAGAAAAGCACAGGGTATGTCAATCCTCTAAGACACACCATCAGGGAAACCAGATACTGAATATTTCTTCCTTCTGAGACCTGAGCCTGTTCTCATCTGGGAAAACCTGATTGGGGTGGCCTAGGAGGTCAGATGCCTAGACAACAGAAAACTACAACCTACACTAAAAAAAACGAAGTTATGGCCCAGTCAAAGGAACAAACTTATACTTCAACTGAGATACAGGAATTGAAACAGCTAATGCTAAATCAATTAAAAAGTTTAGAGAAGACATGACAAAAGAGATAAAGAGTATAAGAAAACACTGGGCATATATAAGGTGGAAATCAAAAGTTTGAAAAAACAACTGGCAGAATCTATGGAAATGAAAGGTACAACACAGGAGATGAAAGACACAATGGAAACATACAACAGCAGATCTCAAGAGGCAAAAGAAAACACTCAGGAACTGGAGAAGAAGGCACCTGAAAGCCTACACACAAAAGAACAGATAAATAAAAGAATGGAAAAATATGAGCAATGTCTCCAGGAACTTAAGGACAAAACAAAATACAGGAATGTACATATCATTGGTGTCGCACAAGGAGAAGAAAAGGGATAAGGAACAGAAGCAATAATAGAGGAAATAATCAATGAAAATTTCCCATCTCTTATGAAAGACATAAAATTACAGATTCAAGAAGCATGGCGTACTCCAAACAGAAAAGATCTGCATAGGCCTACGCCAAGACATTTAATCAGATTATCAAATGTAAAGATAAAGAGAGAATCCTGAAAGCAGCATGTGAAAATCGATCCATCACACACAAAGGAAGCCTAATAAGCCTATGTCCGGATTTCTCAGCAGAAAACATGGAGGCAAGAAGGAAGTGGGGTGATATATTTAAGATACTGAAAGAGAAAAACTGCTAACCAAGAATCCTATATCTGGCAAAACTGTCCTTCAAATATGAGGGAGAGTTCAAAATATTCTCTGAAAAACAGACAATGACAGAGTCTATGAACAAGATACCTGCTCTACAGGAAATACTGAAGGGAGAACTACAGACTGATAGGAAAAGACAGGAGTGAGAGGTTTGGAACACAATTTTGGGTGTTGGTAGCATAGCAATGTAAGTACACTGAACAAAGATAACTATGAATCTGATTGAAAGAGGAAGGTTAGGAGCATGTGGGACACCAGAAGGAAAGAGGAAAGATGAAGACTGAGACTGTATAACTCAGTGAAACCTAGAGTGTTCAACAATTGTGATAAAATTACAAATATGTTTTTTCAAGAGGGAGAACAAATGAATGTCAACCTTGCAAGGTGTTAAAAATAGGGAGGTATTGGGGGAAAAATCTAATCAATGTAAACTAGAGACTATAATTAACAGAATCATTGTATTATGCCTCCTTTAATGTAACAAAGGCAATTTACCAAGGTAAACGTCATTGGTGGTGTTATCTGACTCTTTATTCTACTTTGATCTAAGATTATCTTTGTTTTTGCTGCTTCCTAGCTGTCATGTTGTGTTTTTTGGGTTTTTTTTTCTCTTTCTTTTTTTCTTTTGCCTCTCTACCTTCTTTGACTCTTCCTCCTGCTTTGTGGAAGAAATGTAGATGTCCTTACATAGATAGTGGTGAGGGTGGCGAGCACATAAATATGTGACTATACAAGGAACAATTGATTGTTTACTTAGGACGGAATGTATGGGGTGTGAACAAACCATCTTAAAAAAAAAATGGGTTGATGATGAAATCTTGAGGGCAATATACTGAGTGAAATAAGCCAGACACATAAGGACAAATACTGCAGGGTCTCCCTGATAGGAACTAATTATAATATATAAACTCATAGACACAAAATATGAGTTACCAAGATATAGAACAAGGCTAAAGAATGGGGAGCGGTTGCTTAGTATGAGCAGAATGTTCAACGAGGTTGAACTTAAATGTTAGGAAATGAACAAAGGTGACAGTAACACGTTGTGAGAATAACTAACAGTGATGAATGGTGCATGAATGTGGTGGAAAGGGGAAGCTCAGAGTCATCTATGTCACCAGAAGGAAAGCTGGAGATTAAAAGATGGGAATGTATAAAACAGTGAACCTTGTAGTGGGCAATGTCTGAGATTAACTGTACAAATATTAGAAATCTCTTCCATGAATCAGAAGAAATGTATGACACTACAACTAGAATTTAATAATAGAGGAGCATACAAGAAAAAATATATACCTAATGCAAACTATATACTACAGTTAGTTAGTATTTCAACGTTCTTTCATAAACAGTAACAAACGTGCTATAGCTATACTACGAGTCGACAATGGAGGGTGGTTGGTTAGGGGTATGGGAGGATCTGAGTTTCCTTTTTTATTGTCTTTATTTCTTTTCTGGAGTAATGAAGATGCTCTAAAAATTGAACAAAAATTAATTGTGGTGATGGATGTACAGCTGTATGATGGTACCAGGGGCAACTGATTGTATACTTTGGATCTTTGGGTAATTGTATGGTATGTGAACAATCACAATTTAAGAAAAAACAAAACAGAGTTCTGAGCAAGAACCTTGGGAATAATGAGCAACACAACAGCAAATGCCTGGACCATGCTCTTTACACGGAGCTTATATTTAACCAGAGCGTCCATCATTGTCACTTCTACTGCATGAGCACATAGCCATCATCAATAGCATTTTGACAGCCCTGAAGCCATCTCTTATTGCATCTTTTTTTTTTTTTTTTTGAAAGGACATTCTTATATTTGTCCTATTCACCACAGTCATCATCCACAACAGGGTCCACTGTGTTATACAGTCCCATGTTTTATCTTCTAACATTCCTTCTGGTAACATACATGACCCAAAACTTCCCCTTTCAACCAGATTCACAAACATGATTTGGTACTATGCTACCATTATCACTAACCCTTTCCGAACATTTAAAATCAACCTTAGTAGAAATTCTGTACAAATTAAGCATTGGCTGCCCATTCCCTACCCCCAATCTATCTCCTGGTAATGTATATTCTAGATTCTAACCCTATGAGTTTGCTTATTAGAATTAGTTCATACCAGTGAAATGATACAATATTTGTCCTTTTGCACCTCACTTATTTCACTCAACGTAATGTCCTCAAGGTCCACTTATGTTTCCACATGCATCAGGACTTCATTCCTTCTAACGGCTGAGTAACATTTCATTGCATGTACATACCACATTTTGTTTATCTGTTCAGCTGATGGACACCTGGGTTGTTTTCATCTTTTGGCATTTGTGAATACTGCAGCTACAAACATCATGTGCAAACAGCTGTTCGAGTTCAAGTCCCTGTTATCAGCTCTTCTAGGTAATATACCTAGCAGCCGGTTTGCTGGATCATATTACAATTCTATACTTAGCTTCCTGAGGAAGTGCCAAACTGTCTTTCACAGTGGCTGCGCCATTTTACATTCCCACCAGCAATGAATGAGTGTTCCTATTTCCCCACATCCTTTCCAACACTTGTAGTTTCCTACTTTATTAATATCGGCCATTCTAGTGGGTGTGAAATGATACCACAATGTGGTTTTGATTTGCATTTCTCTAATAGCTAGTGATGTGGAGCATCTTTTCATATGCTTTATAGCCATTTGTATTTCCTCTTTGGAAAAATATCTATTCAAGTCTTTTGCCCATTTTTAAATTGGGTTGTTGGTCTTCTTACTGTTGAATTGTAGGATTTCTTTATATTTTCAAGATATTACACCCTTATTGGATATGTGGTTTCCAAATATTTTCTCCCATTGAGTAGGTTGTCCTTTCACTTTCATGACCAAATCCTTTGATGCACAAAAGTCTATAATTTTGATGAGGTCCCATTTATCTATTTTTTCTTTCATTGCTTATGCTTTGGGTATAAAGTCTAAGAAACACTGCCTAATACAAGATCCTAAAGATGCTTCCCTACATTTTCTTCTAGGAGTTTTACAGCCCTGGTCCTTACATGTAAGTCTTTGATCCATTTTGAGTTAATTTTTGTATAAGGTATGAGATAGGGGTTCTCTTTCATTCTTTCACATATGGGTATCCAGTTCCCCTAGCACCATTTGTTGAAGAGACTGTTCTTTCTCAATAGAGTGAACTTGGCAGCCTTGTCAAAAATCAATTGGCTACAGGTGTGAGGGTCTACTTCTGAACTCTCAATTCAATTCCATTGGTCAATATATCTATGCCTGTACAAGTACCATGTTTTTTGTTTGTTTTACCGCTGTGGCTTTGTAATATGCTTTACAGTCAGGAAGTGTGAGTCCTCCAACTTCCTTCTTTTAAAAATGTTTTTGGCTATTTGGGACCCTTTACCCTTCCAAATAAATTTGATGATTGGTTTTTCCATTTCTGCAAAGTAGGCTGTTGGAATTTTGATTGGAATTGTGGTGAACCTGTAAATTATTTTGGGTAGGGATGGCATCTTAACATCAGTCCTTGAGTACAGACTGTTCTTCCATTTATTTAGGTCTTCTTTGATTTCTTTTTAGAAATGTTTTGTAGTTTTCTGTGTCTAAGTCCTTTACATCCTTGGTTAAATTTATTCCTAGATACTTGATTCTTTTAGTTGTTAAGTAAACGGAATTTTTTTCTTGATTTCCTCCTCGGCTTGCTCTTTGCTAGTGTATAAAACACTACTTCTTTTTGTGTGTTGATCTACCCTGCCACTTTGCTGAATTCATTTATTAGCTCTAGCAGCTTTGTTGTAAATTTTTCAGGATATTCTATACATATAGGATCATGCCATCTGCAAATAATGAAAGTTTTACTTCTTCCTTTCCAATTTGGATGTCCTTTATTTCTTTTTCTTGCCTTATTTCTCTGGCTAGAACTTCCAGTATAATCTTGAATAACAGTGGTGATAGTGGCCATCCTTGTTTTGCTCCAGATCTTACAGGGAAAGTTCCAATCTTTCAACAGTGAGTATGATGCTAACTGTGGGTTTTTCATATATGCTCTTTATCATGTTGAGGAAGTGGCATTCTGGGGTTGGCTGCCAGTGATTAGGTTTTTTTGTCACATGGCAACGCATACAGCAACCTCTCCTGACTTCTCTCTTCTCTTCTTGATTTAGTTGATGTTCAGCTTTTGGCTGCTCCCTCTGGCTGGCTCTCTCTCTCTTTGTGGCCTTCCATATAAGGCCTGCAGTAATAGGATTAAGGCCCATCCTGAGTCAGTTGAGCCACACCTTAACTGAAGTAATCTCATCAAAAGGTCCTATTTACAAGAGCTCACACCCACAGAAATGGATTAGGTTTAAAAACATGTTTTTCTGGTTACATAGCTCTAAACTACTACAGTGGCTCTCAGTAGGATTTCTCCCATCAATTTCCAGTTGTGGAGGTTGCCCCTAATTTTGGATTCTTTTTTATCAACCACTCAGATTGTAGACTTCTATTTACTTTGAGGGTAAAGGGAACATGGAATGGATAGTGGAAGAAGGTAGTGATAAATATGAACCACAACATGACCAGTTACAGAAATAAGAACTGTAATGGTAAGAATATTTCTTGTTTTGTTATGAGTACAGTATGTTTGTAAATGTACATAAGGCAAATATCTTTGTTTTTTCCCTCTCTTATACCCTAATCATATGACATAAGTTGTACTGTTCATGTCATAGTATATAAATTACAGGATATCAAGTTTAAAAGTGAGTATTACCCAAGGACTTGCACCTTATTCTGGAGAGATTTAGTGCATTTCCAGTCATATGTAAGACAGTTGAGTACTGTTAAGTGAAAAATATGTTTATTATTGTTTTTTATTTAGAGATTAAGTATGGTTTAAGGTGGTGTATACAGCTGCCAATTTAACAAGGCGTGGACTGTGATGGTTAGCTTCATGTGTCAACTTGCCCAGGTAATGGTGCCCAGTTGACTGGTCAGGCAAGTACTGGTCTGTTACTGCGAGGACATTTCATGGCCTTAAATCATCAAAAGTTGATTGCATCTATGGCTGATTACATCTATAATCAACCAAGAAGAAGTGTCTTCAGCAATGAGAAATGTTTAATCCAATCAGTTGAAGGTTTTAAAAGGAGAAGTGATGACTTCAGCAGTCAGAAAAGAGAATTTTCATCTCTACTTCAGCCAGCCAGCTTTTCCTGGGGAATTCACCAAAAATCTTCACTGGAGTTGCCAGTTTGCAGCCTGCCCTATGGAATTTAGATACAGCATCCCCACAGTTCCATGAGACACTTTTATAAAATCTTACATTTGCAGATATCTCCTGTTGGTTCTGTTTCCCTAGAGAACACTGATAAATACAGGAATTGATTACGGACTGCCCCCAAGCAAAAATCCATAAAAATGGTAAACTCATCCAATGGATACTCTATTCCACCAGGTGCTGACTCCTTTCCCTTTGCTGCCTACTTTTAGTCACTCTCTAGTGCCTTCAGTGAATGGTTTTTATATTTTCCCAGAGTTTATAATATGTATATGTAAATGGGAGAAGGTTGGCTTGATATAAGTTATTCCACCATTATATAAGATAAGAGGTTTTAATCAGAATTTATATATCCACGTACTTGATGACTAAGTATGAAAGGACCTTACAAGATTTTAAATCCAAGTGCTTTCTCTAAGACTGACGTAGAAGTGGTGAATTAGTGCAAGAATCATATTCCTAGAAGTCAGGGCCTAAAATAAAGACACTTAGAGTAAAGAAAAGAAGCAATATAAGAATGTACTTGTAAAAACCTCACTTGTATTTAGATTGTGTATTAAGTATAAGGGGCAACTCTGAGGTGCTATACAATTCTTAGAAATGAAGAAAAAAGATTAGTAAATCAAGTTGAATTATAAAGGCAATGAATCAGAGCTGAACAAAGAAAAATGCCTTTAAATAACTAAGGCTGATTGAATATGTATTAACATATCTAAAGAAAGAGATTCTCAGTTTGAAACAGCAAGGAAACTCAGGGAAAGGAGTGGGAGAAAGGCAAACATGAATAGTGCCCATCCAAGTGCTGTCCAGTAGAGAAGAAGTTGCAGGAAGAAGATGTCAAGTATTATAATCCTCAGCAAGGTTATTGCTCTCATGGAGATAAATGCTTCAGGTTAGTTTTAAAATAAATTCAAGTTATATAATGTCTTTGGCTCACATGTATGTCAGTCTACAAAGAGAGAGAATGCCAGGCTCACACTAACTCATGTATTTTGATCTATATCGGTTATACTTACTATAAATAAATAAATTGGAATGCTGATTTTAAGACATTCTCATAAGCCTAGACTATTTGTATCTGCTTGTGAAAGATGACACCCCCTCATAATGTGCCCTAAAATCAGGTTCTTATGCCTGCAAGCTGAAGGGAGACTTCCGTATTTCTATAAAACCACAGTCACACAGTACTGCATGAGGGTATTTTCCCCCAGATACAGTTCACTTTCATTGAGTAGTAAAATATTTTCCTTTTTAATTATAGAAGAGTTTTAAGTTCAATTCCTCATATTATTGAAAAAAACTAGTTTGTTTTTTTTTTAAAAAAAAACAGGTCATGTGTGCTAGACTATAGAAGACACAGTGGAATAAAAAGGCACTGCTGGCCAAAGAGGACATTAGCTGAAAGGTCAATAAACCAAAGAGTTAGTCCCTGACATAAAATCTCCTTTAGATAGAGCAGAGAAGAAATTCATTCATGAAACTGAAAAAAGTGCCAAATTCCTAGTTATGAAAATGTATTTTTATAGTGACTAGTTGAATTGCTTAGATCATTCATGAACATTGTGATAGTACTAGATCCTAATATTTTATTTGTTACTACTTCTGCTTGTACTGTCTTGGTGGCAATCAGAATATGAAAATAAATAGGTCCCAGATCAAACCTCAATTATTTCCAGTGAAATGTGATAGGGAATTGCATCATAAAGTTCCATAAATATCAGTATTACACATTTCTTCTTGATGGCCGGGTTTAGCTACTATATTTGGAATTTTTATTTAACACATATTGGTTGAGATACTTTTGTAAAAAGGATGAGGCAGGTGTAAAACAGAGCAAATTATTTAAATGGTATTTTTAAGGCTTTTTCCTGTTTGAGTTCTTTCCCTCTAATATTCTATTAGACTGAGAAAAGTTTCTGAGATTTTCAGAACTGATTTGTTATAAACTTAATAGAAGGAAAATATGTAAACTAAAGAAGGGATAAAAACAATTCAGTAACATCTCTGTAGAAAATTATAAATAACTTTTTATTAGATAAATCATTCCATAATTTTCCCTTAAGAAAATTTTGATTTTCGTATTAAACTCAATGAATATTTTCAAATCTACTATATTGCAAAGATCTTCACAGAATTTCTTCTTCATTAAATCTACTCTTTGCCTTGTTCAACCAGTATTAAGTATCCCCATTTTTAGTGATATGATTTCCAAATTCTTTCCCATTCTGTTTATTTCCTCAACAATTTACTCAACAAACATTTTTTGAGTACTTATATTCCAGGCCTTATACTGGATGGAGGAGATTCAAAGACAAATAAGAGGATCCTCCTGCCCCAACAGGCTTATATCCTATTAAGGAGCATCTTACACATAAATGACTATGTGAAATAAAGCATTATAAATCCTATGTCAGAAATATGTCTGGGTACCATGTGGGTACAAAATAGTTAACAAAATTAAAACTGCTGCAACTAAAGGAAAACCTTCAAATATCAGTGGCTTAATACCATAGAAGTTTATTTTTTGCTCACATTGCAAGTCCAATGCCCTTCTCCATCTCTTGGCTCTGCTACCTGGAATACATGGTTTCTAAGGTCACTGAGGCAGGGAAAACAGGGGCTTGAGTTTTTCAGAGATGCTTTTTGGGAGGCCAGGCTTGGAAGTGGCTTGTATCCCTTCAGCCCATATCCCATTGTCCAGAACCCAATCAGACACCCCCAACCTAACTGCTAGTGAGGCTGGGAAATGCAGAGGAGCACATGGATATTTATTGAAAAAGAAAGAGTGGAAGTGGGAGAAGAGTGAGTTTCATTGTTTATAAAGTGGTCTGGGAGTTCTCACTGAGAAGGTGGTTGTGATGACTTGAAGGATAAGAGGGAGTTAGCCATGGGGATATCTTGGGGAAAAGCATTCAACCAAGAAGGAAAAGTCAGCCCAAATCCAGGGCAATGCTTTAAGTCAAAAACTTTCTAGACATCTGGGAACAGCAAGAAGGTAAGTGTGGCTGAAACAGATTGAGCAAGGGGAGAGTTTTAGGATATGAGGTCAGAGAGTTAATGAGGACGTATCATTAGGGCTTATAGGTCAATTGGCTTTCATCTAAGTGAAATGCAGAACCACTTGGAGGGTTTTAAGGCTAGGAGTAACATAGTATTTATTAAATTTATATACAGAAATCTATTTATATTAGTTAAAAAACTATAGAAATAAACTTAAGAAATGTGCAAAACCTATAAAAAATTTTTTTAAAACACTCCAGAAGGATATAAAAAAGGATCTTGAACAAATGGAAAAACATATCATTCTTGGATAGGAAGACTGAGAATCAAAGAAATAAATTTTCCTTAAGTGAATTTATCAATTTAATGCAATTATTTTTATAATCCTGTTTTTCCTTTGGGACAGATAACTGATTTTAAAGTTCATATGAAAAATTTAAAACAAGACTAGCCATAAAAATGATGAATAGAAAAAGCAGATGCAGGGAGAAGAGCTGGGATGGGAGTGAGGGCAGGGTGATGGAAACCACTTAGCATATATTAAAATTCACGATAAAGCTTCTGGAATTAAAATAAGTTGCACTGGAATGTAAATAGATGGAGGGACCAACAGAAACGAATAGAAAGTTCACCAAGAATCCAAATACAGATGGAACTTAGTAATAATAAAGGTGGTATCTTTCAGGGGGCAGAATTCACAGTCTGATAAATACTTATTAACTACCATGTTTCAGCCACTATGTTCTAGTAAATATCTGAATAAAAATCTCTGACCTCAGTATTATTTTAATGGGAATGATGACATTTAAATCAATAATGTTGGGAAGACTAGGTAGGCATATGGAAGAAGATAAACCTGGATCTATACCTCATACCACACACATATTCCAAATAGGATAATGATGCAATTTTAAAACAAACTAATAAAAAAACCATAAAGTTACTTGAAGCAAACATGGGAAAATTCCTTATAATCTCAGAGTGGGAAAGCCCCTTCTAAATATGACTTGAACACCAGGAGCTTTTAAAAAATGATAAATCAGACTGAAGGAAAAAACAAAACAAAACAAAACTACAGCATGGAAAAATACATGCCATACGCCTGATAAAAGAAAAATATTAAGCTGGAAATAATTATCTGCAATTAAAGTTATAGACAAAAGTCTGATCTCCATAATATACATTCCTAGAAATAAGGAATAAGAGGACCAAGAACGCAATTTTTAAAAATAAGCAAATATGTGAACCAATCCATTATCAAAAAGGATTATACTCAGACTTCAAACAAATGAAAGACACTCAACTTTACTCATAATTAGGAAAATACAAATTAAAAGAACACTGAGATACCATGATTTCACCTATCAGATTGTCAAAAATCCAGATATTTGACAACTCTATTGCAAGGCTGTGAAAAAACAGGGACCCAAATGCATTGCTGGTGGTAGTTCAAAATAGTATTATAATCCCCATAAAGAGCAATTTGGCAACACCTATTAAAATTACAAAAGCATTTACCTTTCACCCAGCAGTCTCACTTCTGGGAATTTATTTTATGCATATATAATTTCATACATATGCATATTTATGTCCAACACATGTGCAACAACATCCATCAACAGATGCCTGGCTGAATAAACCAGGGTAAATTTACACAAATGGAATACCTTTCAGTTATAAAAAAGAATTAGGAAGCCATGTACTGAGACAAACAGATATCCAGGAAATATTGTTAAGAAAAAAGAACACAGAACACTGCACATAGCAGCACTGTATAACAGAAATATACTGCCACATTAAAAAAGCAAAAAGAAAAATGTGAAATTAATTTTAGGGATGTCTTAAGTCCAATATACTCAAAATATTATTTCAGCATGCAATCAATATAAAAAATTATTAATGAAATAGTTTACATTGATTTTCATACTAAGTCTTTGAAATCTGTGATGTATGTTATACTTACTGCACATCTCCATTCAGTTCCTCAGTCACATTAGCCACATTTCAAATGCTCAATAGCCACATGTGGTTACTGGCTATCATATAGGACCATATAGGTATAGAATGTTTGTTCGTTCATTCATTCGACAAATATTTATTGAATGGCTATTATATGCTACGCACTATTCTAGTAAGAATAGAAGGATAAGAATGTGTATTTGTATTTCTTTGAATTTGCAAAAAAGAAACAATGAAGTCTAGATGAGAACCTAATAATAGTTCTCTCCTATAGTTCAGGAAGGACCAGTGACAACAGGGACATAAGTGAAAATATATGAATATATGTCCGTATATCTTTTCATTTATTTTTTGACCTTTGAAGGATATAAGTATATTATATATTTTTAAAATTTAATTTAATTTTAAAAGTTTCAGGTAAAATGTGGTAGGTTGCAGCAAGCCATTTCTCCCACTGCAACTAGAAAACAGTATATACATTACAAGTCAAATTTTTAAAGACAACAAACATGTGGAAGCAAAGTAGACTAGATGAATTAAAATTCCAGAAAGGAAAGAATTCTTTGGTGAATTGTGATTGACATTTTCATCTTGGGAGCTTTTGCAGAGTCTAGGCATAGGCTGAGAACTAGGTTTGTCATAGGCAAAGGGACACCAGTAGGAGAAAGAGAAACCAGCAGAATTTTTGATAGCTGTGTAGTCTGCCATCCGAAAATCTCCAGAGGTACTGCCAGTTCTCCCCTCTGGAAGCACACCGAGAGCTGCGATGGCAAAGGAGGCTGGAAGATTAGTCCAGAAAGGGAGAGTGAATTTCCTGCAGTCTCATGGTACTTAGGAGACAAAGATATGCCAGAGGGAGGGACCTACAACAAACACATGACAAGTATCACGCCCACCCCCAGACATTGGCCCGATTGTGGATGTGTATGTGATTAGAGGCTATAAAGCCAAGTTCAAAAGCTCCAAAGGGCCTAACATTCAGAGCGGAGAAAAGAAACTCGATAGCCACACAATCTAAAGCTGGGTTGGGCCAGAAAGGATGAGTGCAATCTCCCATAAGGAAAAGGAAAAAAGAACAGACAGAACAAACAGAAAACAGGATAGTAGACTTAAACCCAGCTATTAGAATAACTGCATCAAATCATTAAAAATATTTGGAATTACAACAGCACAATGTTGTAGCACAAAGGGCAGGAAACATTAAATGGATTTAAATAGCAAGATTCTTGCATTGTTCATGAAGTAGTAAAAGTACTGGTTTAACGAAGACCATAATAAATCAAGAATGCATATTCTTATCTGTAAGACAATCACTGAAAGAATAATACAAAAAATATAAGTAAAAAGCTAAAGTAAATGAAGTGAAATAAAAAATACTTGATTGGCCAATAAAACTGCAGGAAAGGAGGAATGTTAGAAGAAAAAATATATATGAGAAAACAACAACAGGATGGTAGACTTAAACACAGCTATATCCATAATTGCATTAAATGCTAACGGACTAAGTGTTCCAATTAAAAGACAGAGAGAGGAGTGACATCAGCAAGATGGCAGAATACTATGCACCCTATCAACAGTGAAAACTGGGCAGAATCTGTCAGAATCAACTTTCCCCAAACTCTGTAAGATGAACAAACAACCGAAAATGGGTGGAAGAAATCACAGGACAAGTTACTTGTCAGGTCCCCTCCCCCCCAACTCAGCCATTTGGTGCCACAACCCATAACAGCGGCTTGGCAGCCTGCACACATGCAAGTGTAGGTCCTTGGGGCCTGGTTACTGGTGCATTTAAAGAAAAATATTGACTGTCTTTGTACATTGGCCCCAACTGGCTCTGGGGAATCTCAGTGGCATTAACCCAGGGTGGATAAGCAATGCAAAAGGGTGAGTAGAGCCATGGTGCATAGCCAGTGCAGAAAGGTGGAGAGGACCAGTGGAGCTGACCACAGTTGCCTCGGTGAAACTGTGATTGAAACAAAGAGGACATTCTGGAGTTCCAGGAGGAAAAGCTGGGGAAAGAAACTCCTTTTATGGAGGGGAAACAATGACACATACCAAGAATTCTAGAAAGCTACCACACATGCCCAGGGTGAAATGCAAGCTCAGAGAGTTCTGAGAACCTAATTGTTGACCATACAGTGTTCCTAGGTTCGTATAAACGGGGATAAGCACTGAAGAAGAGCTTCAACACAGAGCCAATCTACACTAAAACTCGGGGTAAGTGGGGAGAATCTGACCTCCAGAGTTAGCACCTCAAAATACTCAAATGCCAAGACTTTTACAAAAGACAGGAAGAGATGGCCCATTCAAAAGAACAAAATAAAACAACAGAGGAAGCCCAGACATTGGAACAACTAAACAAAGATATTAAGTCACTTCTCCTAAATCAGTTCAGTGAGCTAAAGGAAAACATGGACACAAAACTAAAGCAAACTGGGAAGATGACACATGAATAAAATGAAGAATTATGGATTTTAAAAAGGAACAAACCAAACAGAAATTTGGGGGATGAAAAAACACAATAATAGAAATGAAAACACAATAGAGGGGTTCAACAGCAGTTCTAAACAATCAGAAGAAAGAATCAGCAAACTAGAAAACATGATAATTGAAATTACTGTCTGAAGAGCAGAAAGAAACAGAATGAAAAGTGAGAGGAGTTTAAGGTACCCGTGGGACAACATGAAGCATACCAACACAAATAATCTGTAAGTCCAAAATGGATAAAAGAAAGGGGCAGAAAGATAGAAAGGTTGAAAACTTCTCAAGACTGATGAAAGACGTGAATATACCTATTCAAGAAGCCCAACAACCATTAATAGGATATACTCAAAGAGACACATGCATCAAAACATCTCTAATTAAACTGGTGAAGGCCAAAGACAAAGAAAGGATCTAAAGCAGCAAGAGAGAAGCAAACTAATCACATATCAGATATCTTCAATACGCTTAAGTGACAACTTATCAGAAACTATGGAAGTGAAAAAGCAGTGGGATGACACATTTAAAGAGCTTAAAGAAAAAAACTGCCAGCCAAGGATTCTGCATCTGGCAAAGCTGCCCAAGAAATGAGGGAGAGTTCAAGACATTCCATAAACAAAAGCTGTGGGAGTTCATCACTACTGGACTTGCCCACAAGAAATGCTAAAGGGAGTTGTTCAGGTTGAAAGGAAAAGACACTAGATAGTAGCTTGGAGCCAATATGAAGAAATAAAGATCTCCAGCTAAGGTAACTACATGGGTAAATATATATGCCAGTAGTATTGTATTCTTGGTATGTAATTATACTTTGTATTTCTTACAGGATCTAAAATACAAATGTGTAAGAAAAAATACATCTACGTTATTTAACATGCAAAATATAAAGAGGTAATGTGTGATGAGAACAACATAAAGGGTGGTAAGAGAGGGGTATAGGAGCAGAGATTGTTTATGTTACTGAAGTAAGGTGGTATCAATTCAAAGTAGATTGTTATAGATTTAGAATATGAAATATAAACCCATGGTAACTACAAGAAAAATCTAAAAAATATACAGAGAAGGAAATAAGAAGAGGGTCAAACTGTTTTACTACAAAATATCAATTACACACAAAAGAAGGCAGTAATGGAGAAAGTTAGGGACAAAAAGACACACAAGAAACAAATGATAAAATGGTTTAATTAAGTCCTGCCTTATCAGCAATTACTCTGAATGTAAATGGATTAAGCTCTCCAATCAAAAGACAGATATTGGCAGAATGATTTTTCAAAAAGCATGATCCAACCATATGTTGCTTACAAGAGACTCACCTTAGCCCCAAAGACACAAATCGGTTGAAAATGAAAGGATGGAAAAAATATTCCGTGCAAAGAGTAACCAAAAGAAAACTGGGGTGACTATACTAATATCAGATAAGATAGGCTTTAGACTAAATCTGTTAAAAGATCAAAGATGGAAACTATATAGCAATAAAAAGATCCAGAGGACAAAATACAACAATTATAAACATATATGCACCTATCGCAGAGCCCCAATATACAAGAAGCAAACACTGACCAAATTGAAGGGAAAAATAGACAGTTCTACAATAATAGTTGGAGACTTCAACACACCACTTTCCATATGGATATAACATGGAGACAGAAGATTAACAAGGAAACAGAGGACTTGAACAATAATCTAAACTAACTAGACCTAACAGACATATATGGAACACTCCACCCAACAACAGCAGAATACACATGGATCATTCTCCAGGAGAGACCATATGTTCAGCCACAAAACAAGTCTCAATGAATTTAAGCCTCAATAAATTTAAAAAGATTGAAATCATACAAAACATTTTCTTGGGCACAATGGAATAAAGCTAGAAATCGATAACAGAAGAAAAACTGGAAAATTTTTAAGTAACTGGAAAGTAAGTAACCAAAAGGCCAAAGAAGAAAACACAAGGAAAACCAGAATATTCTTAGAGATGAATGTAAAGGAAAATACAACATACCAATACTATTTGACTGCCATAAAGGCAGACTCAGAGGACTATTTATAACTGAGAATCCCTAGATTAAAAAAGAATAAAAGTCTCAAATCAATAACATAAATGCACATTTTGAGGAACTAGAAGGAAATAATAAAGATTAGAGCAGAGATAAATGCAAATAGAGAATAGTAAAACTATTGAGAGAATTAATCAAACCAAAAGTTGATTCTTTGAACAGAAAAATAAATCTGTCAGATCTTAGCTATACTAACAAAGAAAAGAAGAAAAAGATGCAAATAAATCCAAAATGAAGGTGGAGACATTACAACTGAGCTTGCAGAAATTAACAAGGATTTAAGAGAATACCATAAATTATTGTAGCCTGCAATATTAGATAATCTAGAGGAAAGGGATAAATTGCTAGAAACTCAAAATTTAAACTGACTCAAGAAGAAATAGATGATCTCAAAAGATCAATAAAAGTAGAGATTAAAACAGTAATCAAAAACCTCCAATCAAAGAAAAGTCCCCAACCAGATGGCTTCACTGGTGAATTTTAGCAAACATTCAGTGAGGAATTAACATCAATCATTCTCAGATCCTTCCAAAAACAGAAGAGAAGGGAATTCATCCTAACCCATTCTATGAGGTTGCGTCACTCTGAATACTAAAACCAGATAAAGACATCACAAAATTATAGATCAATTTCTCTTATGCATATAAATGAAAAAATCTTCAACAAAATATTAGCAAATCAAATCCAACAGCATATTAAAAGGATTAAACACTGTGAGCAAGTGGGATTTATCCCAGGAATGCAAAGGTGGTTCAACATAAGAAAAAAATCAATGTAATATACCATATTAATAAAATGAAGGGAAAAAAAATACATGATCATCTCAATGGAGGCAGAAGGGACATTTGTCAAAATCAAACAAACTTTCTTGAAAAAATGCAAAGAAAACTAGAAATAGAAGGAAAGTTACTGAACATGATAAAGGGCATTTAAAAAACAGCCACAATTAACATCATAATCAGCAGTGGAAGACCAAAAGCATTTTCCCTTGTCATCAACAAGACAAGGATGCCCACATTCATTATTGCTATTCAACATTTTATTAGGAGGTCTAGCCAGAGCCCTTAGGCAAGAAAAAGAAATAACACATCCTAATTGGAAAGGAAAGGATGTAAAATTACCTCTATTTGCAGATAACATGATGCTTTATATAGAAAATTCCAAAGAATCCACAAGAAAAGTACTGGACTGATAAACAAATTCAGCAAATTTGCAGTCCACAAGATTAACACACTAAAGTCAGTTTTGTTTCTATATACCAGCAAAGAACATTCCAAAATGGAAATGAAGGAAAAATACCTAGGAATAAATTTAATCAAGGAGATGAAGGCCATGTACACTGAAAACTACAAAACACTGCTGAAATAAATTAGAGAAGACCTAAATAAGTGGCAAGACATCCATGTTCATGGATAGGATGACTTAATATTGTGTAGATATCAACACAACACAAAGCCACCTACAGATTCAACACAGTCCCTATCAAAGTTCCAGCAGATTTTTTTTGCAGAAATGGAAAAGCTGACCCTCAAATTCATATGGAATTACAAGCAGCCCCAAAGAATCAAATAATTATTAAAAAATAAAGTTAGAGATCTCATACTTCCTGGCTTCAAATTTTACTACAAAGCCAAAGAAATCAAAACAATATGGTACTGGCATAAAGACAGACATAGAAATCAAAACAGTATGGTACTGGCAAAAAGATAGACATAGAGAATTGAGAGTTCAGAAATAAATCCATAAATCTATGGCTAACTAATTTTCAACAAGGATGCCAAGTACATTAATTGGGGGTAAGAATGGTCCCTTTAACAAATGGTGCTGGGAAAACTGAATATTCACATGTAAAAAAATTAAATTGGACCCATCCTCACACCATATACAAAAAACTAAATGGGTCAAGGACCTAAACATAATAGCTAAAACCATGAAATTATTAGGAAAAAACATAGGGAAAAACCTTAGTAACCTTAGATTTGGCAGTGATTTCTTACATACGATACCAACAGCACAAGCGACAAAGGAAAAAAATAGATAAAATGGATTTCAGCAATTTAAAAAATCTGTACTACAAAGAACATTATCAAGAATGTGAAAAGAGAAAATAATTTGTAGCCATATATTAGATAGGGGTTTAATATATAGAATATATAAAGAAATCCTACAACCCAACAAAAAGACAAATAATCCAATTTAAAAATGGGTAAATGACTTGAATAGACAGTTTTCAACAAAAAAAAAGAAAAAACAACATAAAAATGGCAATAAGCACATGAAAAAATGTTTGACATCATCAATTATCAGGGAAATGTGAATCAAAACCACAATGAGAGGAGGAAGAAGATGGCGGCATAGAGAGGACTGGAAGTTAGTCCCCCCAGAGCAACAAATAAACAATCAGGAACAACTAGTAAATGATCTGGAATAACTGCTGGGGAACAAACATGACTGTCCACACATCATACACCAACCTGGATTGGAAGAATGCCTGAAATCGCAGCATGGAATCTATGAGTAGAAACTGCAGACCCAAGTCGGGAGCCCCCTCCCCAAAAGGCAATACAAACTGCAAAGCCTCACTGTGATAGAGAGCAGCACTCTCTGAACAAGCGACTATTCCTCAGTCCAGCTCCAGCTGGGGTTTTAATTTGCAAATGTAGATGGCTCAATGCAAGCTGCAAGTCCCCAACAAGTAGACAGAAACTTTTAGTGACGACGGACTTGAAGAGTCAGGGGACTTCTCTGTCTTGGGAGGGGGAACCCAGAGGACCAGGTGCTTTCTCTGGACGATGGGTGAAACTGGGGGCCGTGGACTGACCCTGAAAGGGAGCTTTCTGTCCCTTTGTCTCTATCTCAGCCTGAGCGGCTCAGTGGAGAAAGCTGCAGCCATTTTCAGTTCGCAGTGCTCTGACCCAGATAAGGGCGGAGACAGCAGAGTCAGAGAGACAAAGAACCTATTTAAATGCAAATGAAAATTCCCTAGGGGGTTTATCTTCCCTAAGATGAAAGAGGTGGTGCCCAGCTCTACTACCCACCTTCCATTCAGAAACAGCCTGGTGGAAAACAATCAAACCAGAAACAACTTAAGCTGAGAATTAAAGGGGCCACACCTCCTTACACCAGTTGGGAGCGACAGGCTGACAGGTGCCACCTACTGGGCAGGTTAGGAAAAGCACAGCACCTTTAGGCCTCATAGGGCATGTCAATCTTCCAAGAAACACCCTCAGGGAACCTGGTGCTGAATATTTCCTCCTTCTGGGACCTGAGCCAATTCTGGTCTGGGAAAACCTGATTGGGGTAACCAAGGAAACCAGATGCCTAGAAAACAGAAAACTACAATCTATACTAATAAAAATGAAGGTATGGCCCAGTCAAAGAAACAAACTTACACTTCAACTGAGATACAGGAATTGAAACAACTAATGTGAAATCAATTCAAAAAGTTTAGAGAAGAAATGGCAAAAGAGATGAAGCATATAATGAAAAAACTGAGTGCACATAAGGAAGAAATTGAAAGTTCAAAAAAACAACTGGCAGAATCTATGGAAATGAAAGGCACAACACAAGAGATGAAAGACACAATGGAGACATACAACAGCAGATGTCAAGAGGCAGAAGAAAACACTCAGGAACTGCAGAACAAGGCACCTGAAAGCCTACACATGGAAGAACAGATGGGGAAAAGATTGGAAAAATATGAGCAACATCTCAGGGAACCAAATGAAAACATGAAATACATGAATGTATGTGTCATGGGTGTCCCAGAAGGAGAAGGGAAAAGGGGCAGAAGCAATAATTGAGGAAATAATCAATGAAAATTTCCCATCTCTTATGAAAGACATAAAATTACAAATCCAAGAAGTGCAGCGTTCCCCAAACAGAGTAGATCTGAATAGGCCTACGCCAAGACTTAATAATCAGATTTTCAAACATTTAACACAGAGAATCCTGAAAGCAGCAAGAGAAAAGCAATCCATCAATACAAAGGAAGCTTGATAAGACTATGTGCAGATTTCTCAGCAAAAACCATGGAGGCAAGAAGGAAGTGGGGTGATATATTTAAGATACTGAAAGAGAAAAACCGCCAACCAAGAATCCTATATCCGGCAAAAGTGTCCTTCAAATATGAGGGAAAGCTTAAAATATTCTCTGACAAACAGATAATGACAGAGTTTGTGAACAAGATACCTGCTCTACAGGAAATACTAAAGGGAACTCTAAAGACAGATAGGAAAAGACAGGAGTGAGAGGTTTGGAACACAATTTTGGGTGATGGTAGCAAAGCAATGTAAGTACACTGAACAAAGACAACTATGAATCTGGTAAAAGAGTAAGGTTAGGAGCATGTGGGACACCAGAAGGAAAGAGGAAAGATAAAGACTGGGACAGTATAACTCAGTGAAACCTAGAGTGCTTAACAATTGTGATAAAAGGTACAAATATGTTTTTACATGGGGGAGAACAAATGAATGTCAACCTTGCAAGGTGTTAAAAATAGGGTGGTATTCGGGGAAAAATACAATCAATGCAAACTAGAGATTATAATTAACAGAAACATTGTATTAAGCTTCCTTTAATGTAACAAAGGCAATATACCAAAGCTAAATGCATGTAAGAGGGAGACATAAGGGAGGGGTATGGGACTCTTGGCATTGGTGATGTTGTCTGACTCTTTATTCTAGTTTAGTTTAATGTTATCTTTCCTTCATTGCTCCCTAGCTGTCATGGTTTTTTTCCTCTTTCTTTTTCTTTTTCTTTTTCTCTCTACCTTCTTTGACTCTTCCTCCTGCTTTGCAGAAGAAATGGAGATGTCCTTATACAGATAGTGGTAAGGGTGGTCAATACATAAATATGTGACTATACAGGGAACCACTTATTGTTTACTTAGGATGGAAGATATGGGGTGTGAACAAAACCATCTTTAAAAAAATGGGTTGATGAAGAAACCCTGAGGATACTATATTGAGTGAAATAAGTCAGACACATAAGGACAAATACTGCAGGGTCTCACTGATATGAACTAGTATGTAAACTCATAGACATGAAATATAAGTTACCAGGATATAGAACAAGGCTAAAGAATGGGGAGCAGTTGCTTATTATGAGCAGAATGTTCAACTAGGTTGAACTTAAGTGTTTGAAAATGGACAGAGATGATGGTAGCGCTTTGTGAGAATAACTAACAGTGCTGAGTGGTGTGCGAATGTAGTGGAAAGGGGAAACTCAGAGTGACGTATGTCACCAGAAGGAAAGTTAGAGGTTAAAAGATGGGAATGTATAAAACAGTGAATCCTGTGGTGGGCAATGTCCGTGATTAACTGTACAAATATTAGAAATCTCTTTCATGAACCAGAACAAATGTATGACACTATAAATAGAAGTTAATAATAGAGGGGCATATAGGGAGAAAAGTATACCTACTGCAAACTATATACTACAGTTAGTAGTATTTTAACATTCTTTCATCAATAGTAACAAATGTACTATATCAATACTATGAGTCAATAATGGGGGGGGGGTGGTTAGGGGTATGGGAGGATTTAAGTTTCCTTTTTTTTTTTTTGGTCTTTATTTCTTTTCTGGAGTAACAAAAATGTTCTAAAAATTCAAAAAACATTAATGTGGTGATGGATGCACAGCTGTATGATTGTACCACGGGCAACTGATTGTACACTTTGGATCTTTGGATAATTGTACAGAATGTGAACAATCTCAATAAAAGAAAATGTATAAAGCATGTTCTCTGGTTACAGTAGAATTCATCTTGAAATCAGCAACAAAAATATAACCAGAAAATCCAATAATGTTTGAAAATTGAGCAACGTATTTTCATTTAATTAATAAAGATGTCTCAAAAGATATTAGAAAACATTTTTAATTAGACAAAATGAAAATATGATCCAGTGAAATTGTGGAACGCAACTACATCAGTCCTCAGAGAGAAAATTTATAGCTTTAAAACCTCATATTAAAACAGAGGTTGAAAATCAATGAGCTCAAGAAACTGAAGAATGGAGAATAAATCAAACCCAAAGACAGTGGGAGAAAGGAAATAAAGATAGCAGAAATCAATGAAATAAGCCAACATTTATTATATTCACCTATCTCTTAACATTTCATAGATAAGGCAACTGTAACTCAAAAAAAGTGATATAAGTAGTCCACTGTTACACAGCTTGAACGGGCAGATCCAGCCTACAACAGCTTTGTTGTACCCTAAATACTGTAATCTTAACCAAAACTCAACACTGCCTCCCATGGAGATGTGAAACAAGCAATAAAAAAGATTCACAGACTTTGATTAATTGATTCCAGGCCCAGAAAGTTAGCCTAAGAAAACAATTTAATAGAAAAAATACATAGATAAAAAAATGTTCATTGATTCTAAAAATATCTATTGATTGTTCATCAGGTACTAGGAAACATCTTTAGAAAATTTATAAAATGTGAATGCACAAACATTGGATACTGATGGCTTGATGTGCTGAGCTCTCTGTCTTGGGGCTGGCCCCTATGAAGCTGGCTGCTGCAAGGAGAGGCTAAACCTGCTTATAATTGTGCCTAAGAGTCTCCCCAAGTGCCTCTTTGTTGCTCAGATGTGGCCCTCTCTCTCTCAGTCACCTTGGCAGGTGATCTTGCTGTCCTCCCCTCTACATGGGACCTGACCCCCAGGGGTGTAAATCTCCCGGACAACACAGGTTATGACTCCCAGGGATGAATCTGGACCTGGCATCGTGGGATTGAGAACATCTTCTTGACCAAAAGGGGGATGAGAATTGAAACGAAATAAAGCTTCAGTGGCTGAGAGATTTCAAATGGAGTCGAGAGGTCACTCTGGTGGACATTCTTATGCACTATACAGATAACACTTTTTAGGTTTTAATATATTGGAATAGCTAGAAGTAAATACCTAAAACTACCAAACTCCAACCCAGTAGCCTTGACTCTTGAAGACGATTGTAAAACAACGTTATCTTACAAGGGGTGACAGTAAAACTGTGAAAACCTTGTGGATCACACTACCTTTATCCAGTGTATGAATGGATGAGTAGAAAAACAGGGACAAAACCTAAATGAAAAATAGGGTGGGATGGGGGGGGTGATTTGGGTGTTCTTTTTTAATTTTTATTTTTCACTCTTATTCTGATTCTTTCTGGTGTAAGGAAAATGTTCAAAAATAGATTGGGGTGATGAATGCACAGCTGTATGATGGTACTGTGAACAGTTGATTGTACACCATGGATGACTGTAAGGTACATGAATATATCTCAATAAAACTGAATTTTTAAAAAAATGTGAATGCGGACATTAAAATGGTCACTCTGAAGAACATGATACAATGTTGAAAAAATTTATGAGATAATGTTAAATGGAAAAAAGTTTACTACACTATTAGACATATCCTGTGTAGAAACAATTAGTCATGGGGTACAATCCAAGAGCTGATTTGAATTGGAGAAGTTATGTGATTTGGTATCAGGACTTTCATTGGGAAAAAAGTCAATGAAATAGAAAATAGATATACAAATGAGAAAAAAATAAAGCCTAATGTTGGTTTTTAAAAGATTAATAAATGATAAACCTCTAGCATGACTGATCTAGAAAAAAGGAGATAAAACACAAAACACCATATCAGGAATGAAAATGTGTATATCACTACAGACCCATCAGCTATTAAAGATAATAATATGAACATTTTGCCAATAAATTTGAATCTTAGATGAAATATAAAAATTCCTTAAATATAATTTATACACTAGCACTTAAACAGAATGGCTGAATTGTCTTATTTCTGTTAAAATACTAATATACAATTTAAAACTGCTCCACAAAGAAACACCATCTTCGTATAATCTCACTTATAAATTCCTCCAAACATTTAACAACTAAGTAATACCACTTGTACTCAAATTCTGTGAAAGAATGGAGAAAGAAGGAACACTTCTAAGTTCATTTTATAAGGATGGCATAACCTTGATATGAAAGCCTAGAAAGAGAATTAGATGAAAAGAAAATTATAGACCAACATCTCTCTTGAATATACATGCAAAAATCCTAAACAGAATACTTATAAATCAAGTCTAGCAATATATAAAAGGAATGTGACAGTTGGTATATATTATGTCCCCCAGAAAAAGCCATGTTCTTTGATGCAATCTTTTGGGGGCAGACATTAGTGGGGATTAAGTTGGAACATTTCGATTAGGTTGTTTCCATGGAAATGTGCCTCACCCAGCTGTGGGTGATAACTCTGATTGGATAGTTTCCATGGAGGTGTGGCCCCGCCCATTCAGCATGGGCCTTGATTAGTTTACTAGAGCACGATATAAGCTCAGACAGAAGGAGCGAGCTTGCTACAGCCAAGAGGGACACTTTGAAGAATGCACAGAAGCTGAGAGAGGAGCTGTAGATGAGAGACAGTTTGAAGACAGCCGTTGAAAGCAGACTCTTGCTCCAGAGAAACTAAGAGAGGACAAACACCCCAAGAGTAATTAAGAGAGACATTTTGGAGGAACTGCAGCCTAGAGAGGAACATCCTGGGAGAAAGCCATTTTGAAACCAGAACTTGGGAGCAGACGCCAGCCAGGTGCCTTCCCAGCTAACAGAGGTTTTCCATATGTCATTAGCCATCCTCTGGTGAAGGTACCTGATTGTTCATGTGTTACCTTGTTCATGTGTGACACTTTATGACCTTAAGACTGTAACGGTGTAACCAAATAAACTCCCTTTATAAAAGCCAATTCATCTCCGGTGTTTTGCATTCCAGCAGCATTAGCAAACTAGAACAAGGAATAATGTGTCATAAAGAAGTGGAGATTCATCCCAGAATGCAATGTTGGTTAAACACTCAAAAATCAATGTAGCAACTTCTATTCCAGTCATGGTGGAGTAATACAGACTAGATTTACCCTACTATCTTATCCTATCAAAAAATAAAAACAAAAATATGCAACAATGTTTAAAGACATTAGACAAGAGGCAGAATGGGACAGTGATCTCTGAAGGAAGGGAAGTAAATAAGGCGAGCCCTATGATGGTCACAGTTTACAGAATGGTGAGAGATTCCAGGCCACAACACAGAGAGGGCTATTCAGGAAAAGACAGGGTCTTCCTGATTTGAGGAGTCAGTTGAGAATTTGGAGAGGCCAAGGCAGCTAGAATTCACATGACAGAGTACCTGTGTTTCTGCACAGAGTACCACACAGAGAGAAAACACATATCTGCACAGGGTTCCACTTAAGTTTTCAGCTGAGTACAGATCAGTACAGACATGTAAGAAAATCAATTCAAGGTTGGAGATAAAAATCACTGGAAAAGAGTAAGTAGAAAAATTCATTAAGTTCACACATTGCTGGGAACAGTTTATGCTCCCAACACCTAGAGTGGAGAAACCATGTAATACATGAAGTAGGTAGAGAATTCAGAATAGTGTTGCCTCAGCAGCGGGAACAAATCAAGACTAGATAAAAACTGCTCTGGTCATAACTACCAAAGCTTAAAAGCAAACCTCCAAAGGATCAGCTGTTTTAAAATAACTTAATATCTTAGAAGAAGTTCAAAATTATTTAAACAAATACAAAACAATCCAATGTCTGTCATGCAATAAAAAAATTACCAGGTCTGCAAAGAAATAGGAAGATGAGGAGAAAAGAAAATCAATCAATAAAAGCAGACTTAGAAATGACACAGGATAGAATTAGTAGACAAAGACTTTAAAACAGCTATTATAAATATATACTACATGTCCAAGAAAATAGAGGAAAGATGAGCATGTTAAGAAGAGACATGGAATAAATTTTAAATATATATGTACATATGCTTATATCTGAGTGTATGTGTACATATGTGTATATAGAAAGTATTTAGAACTAATTGAAAATGAACACAACATATCAAAAATTATGGGATGTAAATAAAATGGTGCTTGTAGGAAATTTTATAGCACTAAATACTTACATGGAAAAGAAGAAAGGCCTCCAATCAATGATCTAAACTTTTACCTTAAGAAACTTGAAAAAAGGGCAAATTAAACCCAAATTAAGGAAAAGAAAGGAAACAAAGATAGAAGCAATAATCAATGAATTAGAACACACAAAAACAAATCAATGAAACCAATAGCTGGCTCTTCGAGATCAATAAGATGTATAAACCTCTAGCCAAACTGATGAGGGAAAAGACAAGACAAATGACCTGTTACAGGAATGAAAGGGAACATCACTATAGATCTTATGGGTACATTTTCTCAAACGGAAGATTGGTGACAAGGACATCTGGGGAAGAAGTATGTGGATGAATGTTTCAGAATTGGCACAGACTGTGAAGATATTTGTGTCTGATATGATTGCTGACCAAATGGCCTTCACTGCAGAGGAGGCTCTTAACAAACAGGTGATATGCTGTTAATAACCAAAATGACACGTTATCTGTTATCATCTTTCTCGATGGGTCCAATAACAAAGTCACCATGGTGGCAGAGTGGAGGATATGAATGAACTCAACAACATGGACTTCCCCTTACCAAGGCGGACTTAGCTAATGCATCTGCTGACTGCCAAGTTTGCCAATGCAGAGACCAACACTGATGCCCTGATAAGGAACCATTCCCTTGGTGGGGAGAGTATTGGTCAGCCACCTGGTAGAGGATTGATTGCAGTGTAAATCTTCCATCAAGGACGGGACAGAGATTTGTTCTGACTGGAATAGATACATATCCTGGATATGAATTTGTCTTTCCTGCTCATAATGCTTCTGCCAGCACCACCATCCATGGAGTCACAGAATACATCCACCATCATGGTATTCCATATAGCATTGTTTCCGATTATGGAATTCATTTCACAATCAAGTTTACAACTCTGGGCTCATGCCCATGGAAGTGAATAGTTTTTGCCACATATGCCATTGCTCACCAGCATCTGAACTTAATTAAAGGTTACATGATGCCAGTTAGGAGACAACATCCTGAAAGGATGGGATTCCATGTTACAGGATGTAGTATATGCTTTGAATCAGAGATCATTATATAGTTCTGCCTCCCCTACAGTCAAAATACATGGGTTGGGGAATTAAGAAGTAGAAGTGGTAATGGCTCCCTCACCATTATACCTAATAACCCGCTGGCTGATTTTTTTATTCGGGTCACCACAATTTTGAGTTACACAGGAAATTTAAAAATCTTAGCCCCTAAGGGGAATGATTTCACCAGAGAACACAATGGACCACTGAACTGAAAGAACCTGGCCATTTTAGGCTCATCATGCAACTAAACCAAAAGGCAGAATAAGGGGTTACTCTACTGACTGGAGTGATGGATCCCAATTTCCAGGAGAAAGCTGGGGGTGCTTTTATTCAATGGGGACAAGGAAAACTATATCTGTAATCCAGGAAGAATTCTCTGGGGTGCTTCTTTATACTGTTAAAATGTCTAGGCCCAATAGTACATAATAGCAAACTACAGCAACCAAAAATAGGCAGGAGTATTGAGGACTCAGACCCCTCAGGAAAGTGGTTTAGGTCACTCTATCAAGTAAGAAACCTACCGAAGTGATGACTGAGGATGGGGAAATATGAATTGGGTAGTGGAAGGAGGAAGTCACAGATAAAATCTACAGCCACAGACCAATTAATTGCAAGAAAGACTGTATCAGCATTACATATTTTCTCTGCTTGTTATGTATATGGGTTTACTTGGATATATTAGCCATTTCTTCTTCTTCTCCTTCTTGCCATTATTATTATATATATAAGGGGTGGATGGTTAACTTCAGCAATTAGTCTTTATGCAACAGTATATTCAGTTGCACTCTGACTAAATTTGAGGACTAATTAATACTGCCAGCTATGAAAACAGGGACTGGACTCCTCATTTGGGGAAACCATGAGAAATTCCTCATGTGTGGGAGTTCAAATGTGTGTAGAAGGTGTATATGGAAGCTGAGTAGCCAGAGGAGTAAACTGTGCCAATTATCAATTTATTCCCTCTCACCTCTAAATTTACCCTTCTGTCCCCTGCTTTGTGAAACTGGGGCTTGACCCTATAACATTTCTTCTTTGCTATTTATTTAGCACAATGTTAGGCCCTATTAGTAAAAGGGACAATGTAAGAGGAAGGGGTTTTCTTCTTACTCCTGTGGTGTGGTGGCTGGCTGGAGGCTCCTGGTGGTAGACCCAATGATATACGCCCTCTAGAAAGTTTCAACAGCATGAAGGAGGTCTTCCTCACACACCAGAAAGCACCTTCCCAATGGGACTCGCCGGCAGCCCAGTGCGTGGCTTCCTGCTTGAGAGCCCTGGCCTGAGAACTTCTCTGCCATCCAAGGGCTGCGGTCACACCCTCTCCACCGAGGTCTGGATCTCAGAAATAGTGATTCCTCCTCCAAGATTTTTCCTTCTTTGGGTATTCTCCCTCAGCTTAGGGTAGTGACTGCTCTACACATCAGCTATTCCTGTATTCTTTAAATTTCTTTTTATTCTTCTTAATAGTTAATCCTCTCTTACCAATATAAATTCTCCATATTAAATTTCCGAATTCAAACTAGTAGTGTGGTTTCTGTCTCTTGCAGGGGCCCTGTCTGATGTAGATATTATAAATGACTTTATGCTAAGAAATTTGACTATTTGCATGAAATGCGGAAGTTCCTTGAAAGGCACAAACTACCAAAGCTCATTCAAGAATAAATGGATAGCATGAATAACCTTATGTAAAGTAAAGACATGAGTTTATCATTAAAAATCTTCCAAAAAATAAAACCCCAGCCCCAGATGGCTTCACCGGTAAATACACCAAATATTTAAGAAAGAAATATTACCAACCCCACACAAACTCTTCCAGAAAACCGAAGAGATGGGAACATTTGAGGCCACCATTACCCCATAAAGACTTTATAGTGTATAATTCCATTTATATAAAATTCTAGCAATTGAAAACCAGTTAATAGTGGCAGAAGCAGATCAGTGTTTACTTGAGAACACAAGGTAGGTAGGGGGATGAATTAGAGAGGCACCTGAGGAAACTTTTCAAAGTAATGAATATGTTCATTATCTTGAGTATGAGGATAGTTCCAAGGGTCCATATTTAGGTCAAAACTCAACATAATGTACATTTTAAATACGTGTACTTTAAACATAGCTTAATATGGGTGTAAAATATACCTTAAGATTGCCTTACTAAAGCTATAAAACCACTTAACATAATTAATGCAATTTAACATGTTAACCAAATAAAAAAACCACATGATCATTTCAATAGCTGCAGAAAAAGCATTTGATAACAAAAAAAAATAAAAGCCCATTCATGATAAAAACCTCTCAGAAGACAAAGAATAGAAGAGAATGCCCTTAATCTGTTAAGGGATATACACAGTAAGTATAGAGCTTACATCATACTTAATGATGAAATACTGACTTTTCTTTCCCCAGAGTCAGAAGCAAGACAAGGATCAGGACTCTCACCATTTCCATTCATCATTATACTGTAGATTCTACCCAAAATAATGCACTGAGACAAAAGAAATAAAAAGCATAAAGACTAGAAAGAAGTATAGCTGCTATTTTCAAAGAAGACATGATAGTGTTTGTGGAAAATCCTTAAGAACCTACAAAGTGTCATAACTAATAATTGAATTCAACAAGATCAGTAGATACAATATTAATATAAAAATTAAATGGATTTCTATATACTAGCAGTAAGCGTTTGGTAAATGAAATTTTTAAATGCCAATGACATTAAAAAAAAACTAATGAAAGATATGCAAGAACATAACACTAAGACTATAAAACATTGCTGAGGGAAATTTAAGAAGACAAATCACAAGATATATCATGTTCATGGATTGAAGTCTTCAATTTTTTTGATGCCAATTTTCTCATACTTGCTCTGTAGGTTCAATTCAATCCAATCAAAATCCTTGCAGGGTTTTTTGAAAGTTGAAAAGCTGATTCTAAAATTTATCCTAGACGAAATGCTAAACCATAAAATAGACTAGTCCATGTAACAGCTGAAACCGAGCTTTGAATAAGCTTGATCACTGACTATATTAACCTATGATTACTAATGCCTCAGACCACCTGTCAGAAATGTATGCAAATTCTCTCTAAAGGAATGTAATAACATCAAGATCCCTAAATTATCTCTACAGTTTTCATACACAATGTTTGCCACAGAATAAAAAATAACCAGCTTTAAGTCCTCAAGACAACCTGTTAAAAACAAAATAGAAATGACATACAATAGAAAGAGACACATATCTAGATAATGACTTAGATGCAGAGTTTAAAATGACAATACGGAACTTGTTCAAAAAACAAAAGATAAAGAATTTCCAGAGGACTGCAAGCTATGTTAAAAAATTATATAACATAAAAACTAGAACAAAATTTTTAAAAATTCAGGAGGATGGGTTTAATAGCAGATTAGAAAAAACTGAAGAGAGAATTCATGAATTGGAAGATAGGTCAGAGGAAAATATACAGAATAAAGCACAAAGAAGCAGAGATTTTTTAAAAATACAAAAAGAGATACATAGGGGATATACCAAAGATACATAGGGGATACACTAAAAGGGTCTAGCATACCTGTAATTAGAATTCAAGATAGGAAAGAATAGCGTAAAACAATACTTTAAGAGAAGATGAAACACATTAAGCCACAGATTCAAGAACCACTACTAATCACAAGCAGGGTAAACAAATGTATGTGACATGTAGTCACAGCAGAATAAAAGTGTTTAAAGCCAACAATGAAGAGAAAGATCTTTTAAAAAATAAAGGTAAAAAAGATGTATTACCACAAAAGGGCAGTAATAATACTGACAGTTGTTTTCTTAATAAAAACAATGACATTCCAAAAACAATGGAATGATACCTTCAGAATACTGCCAATTAGAAGTTTATGCCCAACAAAAATATTCTGCAAGAATGAAAATGAAATTAAGGCATTTTCAGACAAAGAAAAACTGAGAGAACATATCACAAGCAGACCTGCATTTAAGGAAATAAACAGGTGTGTTTTTTTTTTCAGGCAGGAGGAAAACGATCTTAGATGGAATCTGAAGGGTGCAGAATGTAATGAATAGCAACAAAAAGGGTAAATATGTGGGTGAATGTAAATGGATATTAACTGTATAAAAATAATATTTACGCCTTGAGAGGCTTAATACATATAAAAAATTTGGATACTTCTCTGAAATAGCATATAAATAGGGAGCAGGGTAAATAGAGTCAAAGCATTCTAAGGTCCTTGCATTGCCTGGGATGAGGTAAAAGTACAAATTTTTATTATCCTTTCATAGACGAAGAATGCAAGTTGCAATCCAGAGTAGTGGGAAAGGAACATAGAACAGATACAATAAAAGAGAAAACATGTTGTAGAATGAAAATGATAAATTTAGAATAAAACATATTTTAATTACACTAAATAAAAAGTGAACTAAAGGTGAGATTTAAAAGACAAATATTGTCAGATTGAATTTAAAAACAAAACCCAACCCAGAGGATTGTGGGAAGATGGTGGAGTAGCGAGCTCCAAGACTCAGATGTCCCGACAAAACAACTATTAAAATAGACAGGATGTGTCTGAAACTCGTATATTGAAAATTTGGAGACAGGAAGAACATTGTACAGCATCCATGGAAGAGCAGGAGGAAGAGACTAATACATTACAGTAAAGAACAGTAAAATGCTCTCTCCATGTGGTGGCTACTGGCACCCATCCCCACTCTCGCAGCAGCCAACAAGGGGACCAGCCCCTGGCTAGCTCACTAGTGACAGAAAGTGACATAAAAATCCTCTTCACCAAGACCAGGGGTGGGCATAGCCTATCACTGATCATG
The DNA here is from genome assembly GCF_015220235.1 of Choloepus didactylus. Taxonomy (NCBI): domain Eukaryota; kingdom Metazoa; phylum Chordata; class Mammalia; order Pilosa; family Megalonychidae; genus Choloepus; species Choloepus didactylus. Next base: position 100,745,309 of record NC_051310.1, read on the forward strand.
GCTCTTCTGATTAGCAAATTCAGATTTCTGGGGCCTGGTTCCAAGGGAAGCTGTTTGAATCCAGCTGGACAAGGGTGGTGGCAGACATTGTTTCAACCCTCCCCAGACAGGAGTGGTGATGGTGGAGACTTAAAGATGCTGGATTCCTCAGGGCTGCAGGGGACAGTTAGCTGAAGGGCTGAACTTGCTGAGCAGGCCAAGAAAGCTCAGGCTTGGGGAGCCATCAGAGAAGCTCTTGGCACCCTTCCTGATCCCCTCCCCAGGGCACTTCGGAGCTGGTCTGTACCCCCCTCATGGGTCCTTGGGCCTTTTTTGACTGGGAAAAGACTGACTTGGCAAAGTCCTCTTTTGTGCGTTCTCCTCCCAGAATTTGTCCTCCAGTAAAAAGAAGCTTGAGACAATGAAAGGATTGTAAAAAAATCTATAGAGGCAGATAGCCTGGGACAAAGGCCTGCCGGTTTCAAACACCCAAGAGAAGGAGGTCTGTCCCTGGGAAACTGACGGGACAACCAACCTCCCATAAACAGGGGAACTGCAAAAGAACTAACAAGCAAAAGCTCAGAACAAGACAGAGGCCAAAAAGATAGGGAAAACCCTGCACTCTGCATTCACCTATCTTAATACCAGCTGGTTACAAAACCAAGAAACAGGCATCTCACAGAATAAATCCTAGAGTTAGCATTTTAAAATATTAAAAGGTACAGAGTACAACAAAAGAGCATAAGACGAAGAAACAGGAAAAGATGGTCCATCCAAAGAAAGAGGATAAAAATCCAGAAAACATCAAAGAAGAGAATGCGGACATACTGAACAAAGTCTTTTTAAAAATGATCTTTAAAATGTTCAAGGAGATGAAGGAAAATACAGAGAAAGGATATCAGGAAAACAAGGAATGAGCAATGTGAAAGTATCAGTAAAGAGATAGAAAATTTAAAAAGGAGCCAAACAGAACAACTAGAGTTAAAAACCACAATAACTGAAATGAAAAAATGCCCAGGACGGTTTTCAAGAGCAGATTAGAGTTGGCAGAAGAAAGAAACAGTGAACTTGAAGACAAGATACTTGAAATGAGTCAGACTGAGGAGCAGAAAGAAACATGAAATATTAAAAGTGAAAACAACCTAAGACACCAATGGGACACCATAAAGGGCATCAATATACACATTTCTTCTCCCTTGAAGAAGAAAGAAAGAAAGGGGCAGAAGGAATATTCAAGGAAATAATGACAGAGAACTTCCTAAACTTAGCAAACAATATGAACATGCACATCCAAGAAGCCCAGAGAACATGAAACTTGATGAAAAATACACCCCATCATATACTGATCACACTATCAAATGCAAAGGACAAGGAGAGAGTTCTAAAAGCTGCAAGAGAAAAGCTACATGTTACATAAAAGGGAGGCCCAATTAGATTACCTATTTCTTATCAGAAAACACGGAGGCAAGAAGGAAGGGAACTAAAGTGCTGAAAGAGAAACAGCTGCCAACAAAGAATTTTATATCTGGTGCAACTGTCTTTCAAAAATGAGGGAGAGATTAAGGCATTCTCTGATAAAGAAAATCTGAGGGAGAACATCACTACTAGATCTGCTCTATGAGCAATGCTAAAGGGAGTTCCTTCAGGCTGAAACGAAAGAGCGCTAGACAGTGGCTCAATGCAGTATAAAGAAATAAAGACTTGCAGTAAAGGTAACCACTTGGGTAATTATAAATGCCAGTGTTATTTACTGTATTCTTTGGTATGTAATTCCACTTCTTTCTTCCTACAGGTGCTAAAATGCAAATGCATAAAAAGTAATGATAAATCTCTGGTTTTGGACATACAATGTACAAAAATATAAGTGGTAATAAGTACAAAAAAAAAAAAAGGTGGGGGAATAGAGGGGTGTAGGAAAAGTATATGTGTATGCTATTAAAGTTAAATTGGTACCAAACCAAATATGATTGTTATATAATTAAGATGTTTAATTTTACCTCATGGCAACCACAAGTAAAATAGATGAAAAATATATCCAGAAAGAAATAAGAAGTCACTCATATGATACAACTCAAAAAAATCAAATAAATACGAATGTAGGCATTAATGAAAATGAACAACAAAAAAGCTGTAAGACTTACAAAGGCTAAATAGAAAAATGACAGAAGAAATTCCTGTATTATCAGTAGTGACCTTAAATATAGATAGATTAAACTCTCTAGTCCAAAGGTAGAGAATGGCAGAATGGATAAAAAGCAAGTCCCAACTATATGCTGTCTGCAGGAACCTCATCTTAAATTCAAACATACAGGTAGGCTGAAAGTGAAAGGATGAAAAAAATACACCATGCAGCTAGTAACCAAAAGAGAGATGGGGTAAATATATCAATATCAGATAAAATAGGCTTTAAGCAAAAACAGTTATGAGTGACAAAGATGGTCATTAAATACTGATAAAGTGGATAATTAACAATAAGACATAATAATTATAAATATAATATGTACCTAACAGCAGAGCACCAAAATATATGAAACAAATAATGACAGATTTGAAGGGAGAAATTGACAGTTCTACATCAGTATTAGAAGACTTTAATATACCACTTTCAATAATGGATAGAATATCTAGTCAGAAGATCAATAACAAAATACAAGGCAAATGATAACCTAAACAAACTACACATAATAGACATATACAGAACAATTCACCTAACAAAAACAGAATACACATTCTTCTCAAAAGCACATGGCTCATTCTCCAGGATAAACCATACGTTAGGTTACAAAACAAGTCTCAATAAATTAAAAAATATTGAAATCATACAACGTAAATTAAAAAATATTGAAATCATACAATGTATCTTCTCTGACCATAATGGAATGAAGCTGGAAATCAATAACAAAGGGAGAAATGGAAAATCCCCAAATATGTGGATATTAAACAACATTTTAAAGAGGAAATCAGAGGTGAAATTAGGAAGTATCTTGAGGTGAAAGAAAATGAAAATACAAATACCTAATCTTATGGGATGCAATGAAGGCAGTGCTGAGAAGGAATTTATAAGGCTAAATGCTTACATTAAAAAAGAAGAAAGACTTGAAAGTCCCCAAACTGGAAGAACTAGAAAAAGAAAAGCAAACAAAACCCAAAGCAAGCAGAAGGAAGGAAATAAAGATTAGAGCATAGATAAACAAAACAGAAAACAAAACAAAAAACAACAGAGAGAACCAAGGAAACCAAATCTTTTCTTTGAAAAGAATGATAAAATTGACAAACCTTTAGCTAAACTGACAAAGAAAAAAAAGAGATGACACAAATGATGAAAATCAGTAAAGGGGACATTACCACTAACTTCACTGACAAAAAAAAGACTATAAAAGGATACTATGAACAACAATATGCCAATAAATTAGGTAAACTAGATGAAACAAATTTTTAGAAACACACATACTACCTATACAGACTAAAAAAGAAATAGAAGATCTCAACAAACCAATTACTAATAAAGAATGAGTAATAAAAAATCTCCCAACAAAGAAAATCCCAGGACCAAATGGCTTTATAGGAGAATTCTACCAAACATTCCAAGAAGACTTAACTCCACTTCTGTTCAAACTCTTCCAAAAAATTGAAGAGGAGGGAATGCTCCGTAATTCATTCCACAGAGGCCAACATCACCCTCATACCAAAACCAGATAAAGATACTGAAAGAAATGAAAATTACAGACCAACATCTTTTTTTTAAATTCATTTTTATTGAGATATATTCACATACCATGCAGTCATACAAAACAAAGCATACATTCAATTGTTTACAGTACCATTATATAGTTGTGCATTCATCACCAAAATTAATTTTTGACATTTTCATTACCACACACAAAAAAATAATAAGAATAAAAAAGTGAAAAAAGAACAATTAAAGTAAAAAAGAACACTGGGTGCCTCCCCACCCCCCCCACCCCCATTTTTCTACTCATCCATCCATAAACTGGACCAAGGGGAGTGTGGTCCATATGTCTTTCCCAATCCCATTGTCTCCCCTCACAAGCTACATTTTTATACAATCATCTTCAAGATTCAAGGGATCTGGGTTGCAGTTTGATAGTTTCAGGTATTTACTGCTAGCTACTCCAATTCACTAAAACCTAAAAAGGGTTGTCTATATTGTGCATAAGAGTGCCCACCAGAGTGACCTCTCGGCTCCTTTTGGAATCTCTCTGCCTCTGAAGCTAGAACAACATCTCTTATGAATATAGATGCAGAAATCCTCCACAAAATACCAGCAAATCAAATCCAATAGCATATTGAAAGAATTATACACCATGACCAAGTGGGATTTATCCTTGGTAGGCAAGGTTGGTTCAACATAAGAAAATCATTTAATGTAATACACTACATTAACAGAATGAAGGAGAAAAGCCATGTGTTCATCTCACCATTGATAAAGAAAAGCAGTTTACAAAAATCCAGCACCCCTACTTGATAAAAATACTTAGAACACTAGAAACAGAAGGAAACTTAGTCAACATAATAATAAATAAAGGGCACATATGAAAAGCTCACAGCTGACATCCTACTTAATGGTGAAAGACTTAACATTTTCCCTCTAAAATTAGGAACAAAACAAGGATGTTCACTGATTGTCATTCAGCATTGTACTGGAAGTTCTTGCCAGAGCAATTACGCAAGAAAAAGAAATAAAAGGCATCCAAATTGAAAAGGAAGAAGTAAAACTTTTACTGTTTGCAGATGACAAGATCCTAGAAACAGAAAACCCTGAAAAATCTACAACAAAGCTCCTAGAACTAACAAACGAATTCAGCAAAGTGGCAGGGTACAAGATCAACACCTCCAAATCAGTAGTGTTTCTATACACAAGCAATGAACAATTGGAAGAAGATATTAAGAAAAAAATTCCATTAACAATAGTAACTAACAGAATCAAATATCTAGGATTAAATTTAACTAAGAATGTAAAGGACTTGTACACAGAAAACTAAAAAACAGTGCTAAAAGAAATCAAAGAACACCTAAATAAATTGAAGGACATTCCATGTGCATGGATTGGAAGACTAAATATCATTAAGATGCCAATTGTAACCAAAGCAATTTATAGATTCAATGCAATCTCAATCAAAATTCCAAAACCTTCTTTGCAGGAGTGGAAAAGTCAATCATCAAATTATATGGAAGGGTGAGGGGCCCGAAATAGCTAAAGCCATCTTGAAAAAGAAGAACAAAGTTGGAGGACTCACATTTCTGACTTTAAAGCTTATTACAGAGCTACAGTGGTCAAAACAGCACGGTACCGGTACAAGGATAGATATATAGACCAATGGAATTGAACTGAAAGTTCAGAAGTAGACCCCCACTGACATCTATAGACAATTGATTTTTGACATATGGGACATAATATTTTTTCATGATTTTTCTATAAACTTACAACTCTACAACTTCTATAATTAAAAAAAACTTAAAAATATCAGTGAGCTAAATGACCAATTAGATAAGGAAATTAGATAAGGAAAACCAGAGTATGCTTAAGGTTGCCAAGTCCACTCAATTAGGATAGAATGCTGCCTTCAACAAATGATGCTGGGAGAACTGGCTATCCATATGCAAAAGAATGAAGGAGGACCCGTATCTCACACTGTATACAAAAACTAACCCCAAATTGATCAAAGACCCAAACGTAAGAACCAGGACTATAAAACTCCTAAGACTGTCCACATCATTAGCGATCAGGGAAAATGCAAATCAAAACCACAATAAGATACCATTTCACATCCACAAGAATGGCTACTATTTAAAAAACAGAAAATTACAAGTGTTGGAGAGGATGTAGAGAAACAGGAACACTCATTCATTGCTGGTAGGAATGTAAAATGGTTAAGTTGCTGAGGAAGAAAGTTTGGCAGATTCCTCCTAAAGCTAAGCATAGAATTACCAGCAATCTCACTGCTAGGTATATATCCAAAAGAATTGAAAGCAAGGACTCAGACATTTGTACACTGAAGTTTACAGTGGCATTATTCATAATTGCCAAAAGAGGGAAGCAATCCAAATGTCCATCAACCAACGAATGGATAAAATAAAATGTGGTATATACAGTCAATGGAATATTATTTAGCCATAAAAGGAATGAAGTTCTGATACATGCAACAACATGGATGAACCTTGAAGACATTTATGCTGAGTGAAATGTCATACACAAAAGTACAAATACTGTATGATCTCACTGATATGAACTAATTATTATAAGCAAACTCATAAGAGTCAGTATCTAGAATATAGGTTACCAGGGGCTGGGTTAGGGGTAGAGAATGGGGAGTTAATGCTCAATTTATACCAAATTTCTATTTAGGCTCATTGTAAAGTTTTAGAACCGGATGGTGGTGATGGCAGCACAACATTGTGAATGTAATTAACAGCACTCAATTATATATGTGAATGTGGTTAAAAGGGGAACTTTTAGGTCATATATGTTACTAGAATAAAAAGTAAAAGATAAAACATAGGACTGTATAATACAGTGAACTTTATTGTAAACGATGGACTATAATAGTACAAGTATAGAAATGTTCTTCCACGAATTATAACAAATGTACCAAACTAATACAAGGTTTTAATAATAGGGTGTTTATGTAGGAAATATACCTATTGTGAACTATGGACTATACTTAATAGCCCAATTTTAATATTCTTTCGTCAATGGTAACAAAGGTACTGCACTAATGCAAAGTGTCAACAATAGGGCGGTATATGGGACATAATATTTTTTCATGATTTTTCTATAAACTTACAACTCTACAACTTCTATAATTAAAAAAACTTAAAAATATCAGTGAGCTAAATGACCAATTACATAAGGAAATTAGATAAGGAAAACCAGAGTATGCTTAAAGAAAGTACAAAGAAGAAAAAAAGAGACAAGAGGAAAAAGATGAACATACTAGAAGACTAAACTAAATTTGTAAATCATACTTGTTTATTGCCATTGTAGTATTTCTAATTATTTTGCTTATTAATTCACTCCTCACCTTACTCAAGGAAGATATACTAAACACTGATTCAGAGCTGAAATTATTTCTGAAAGGTGACTGTCTATTCAATCAACAATTATTTATATTTTGTCTACTATGGGCAGGCATTGTCCCAGGTGGTAGGATGGAGTGGGGAAATATTTACAGTGCAATCATTGAGATAAGTATATAAATAATACAAAATATAAAGTAATGAATTCTATGTATCTCTATGGAAGTTCAGAGGAAGGAGAGATTAATTCTGATTTGTGATGGAGTGAGAGATTATGGAAGAGGTAGTCTTACAATGTAAGCATGCACAGACAGTAAGAAAGAGCAGGGAAAGAGATACAAATACAATTCAAGGCAGCCAACATAATGCAAAGTATATCTAATATGAACAGTGAAAGGTTCTGGTTAGGACACAGCCTAAGAGAGAAGAGAAGGCTTTAAAGGTGGATTGGAGCCAAACTGTAAAAGGCTGTAAATGCTAGGCTATAAGGTGATTCTTTAGTGTATAGGTTGTAGGTGGGTGGTTATGGAGGCTTTCACTGAAAGTTTCTTGTTATTGTTTCAGCAGGAGTAGTGATGAGAATTGGGCTCCAGGAAATAGGTTAGGGGACTATTTCTACAGAAAAAGCAGGGGCAAAGAGGGTCTGAGCTAGTATAGTGATGGTGAGAATAGAGACTACAGGAATGAGAGAAATAAAAGAAAGATAGAGTTAAGATATGGCATTGGGACAAGGGGCAATGATAGAGTCAAAAAGGAGTCCGGAGTTTTTTAGTGACAAGATGGTCGGATGTCATTAAGAGAAATACGGAATGCAGGAAAATAGTATGCATGGATTGGGATGGAAAAATGAGTTTATCATCCTAAATATTGTTATTATATCATAGAGAACTGTATTAGAAATGTGGTCCTCAGATCACTGGAAAGAAATTATTTTTATGAAATAATATATAATTTAAAATATATCTGACATTCAACTTCACTGAAAGCTCTGTCAGTATTTTCCTTCATTTATCTCAAACTCTCATATTCCCAACAGCTTCATTTTTTTCCATGGTACACTATTCACATTGCACAGAAGGTGTCAATCCAACAGTATTTCCTCCTGTTATGCAACATGGTGACCCTGCTTCCTTCCCTATCCCTCATAAACTCAAAATTAGAAGTATCCTTAACCTGGCATGGGTTATCAGCAAAGCTGCCCATTCTCTTTCATGAGTAATATTTGGAAAATACAGTAAAAACGCATCTACCCAAAGCACAACAGCACAATCCTATGAATCTTCTCATTTCAGAGAGTCTCCAAATTTCAGTACTCTTAATTCGTTCTTTCAACTCTTTCATTGCAGTATAACAAACACACAATAAATAGACAAATATTAAGTCTACAGCTTGGTGGACCAAGTCCTCTGATCACAATGTAATTTAGATATATAAATAATAAAAAGATAAAGAACCCCCCAGGTTGAAGAAGAAATCATAATGGAATTTTTTTTTAACTTAGAGCTAAACAACTGACTATAAAATCTGTAAGCCACTGCTAAAATATATTTGGAAATTTTAAACATTAAATACTCGATATTAGAAAAGAAGGCTAAAAATCCATGATCTGAAGAACAAATTCATCTTACTACCTGACATCAAGACATTATAAAACTACAGTTCTCAAAACTGTTTGTTATTAGTGAAACACAGACACATAGATCAACGCAACAGAACAGTCGACTACTGGGCCCACACATATATGGTCAGTTGATTTTCAACAAAGGCACAAAGTCAGTTCAGTGGAGAGAGGATACTTTTTCACCCATGTAACCCCACCCAGATCAAGATATAAAATGTGGGTATCTTTTAATTATTAAATGTTCTGATAAGCATTTAAGTTTAATTTCATGAATTCCACATGCCATATCACCTTAAAAAGGATTAAAAATGAATATATTACTTTAGATTCTTCCTAGCTATAATGACCTTTGGCAAGTCACGTCATTTCTCCTTTCCCCCTTATTTTTCTGAACCCTAAGCCCCATCCCCCCACCTTTTCCCCCAAAAATGAAGAATAGTGTCAAGCAAAAAACTTTTGGAGGTGATGGAAATGTTCTGTATCTTGATATATTAGTGGTGATTTCATGAGTATAAACATTTGTCAAAAACAATTGTGCACCTTAAATGAATGCACTTTATTGTACATAGGTTATATCTCGGTGGATAGGTTAAAAAAGAAAAAAGTAAAGCATCAAGGCACATGGTGAGCATTAAATAATTATTAGTTTCTTCCTCCACCCCCCTTCCTTTACATATTCACTTGAGAGAATAAAAATATTCTCCATTTGAAACCCCTAAAAACTTCTTGAAGTAATTATGAGGTTATCCCTTTGCCTCTTCTCCTCCAAACTAAATCCCAATTTCTTAAACCTCTCCTATGATTTTTACTTTTCTATCCTGTTATTTAGGTAAAAATCTTGAATCTAGATTCTGTATTTCTCCTTTAAGTTAAAGAACAAAAACCTTGAGGTCCTTAGGTGGCATCTCCACTGATGTCTACGGCCTCAGTGGTAGCAGTGTGCTAAGTGAGCTTTGTTACATCCCCTCAAATCCTATTTAACCAAACTCACAAGAAGCTGTACAAGTATTATTTTGAAGTCTTTTACTTATCACTGGCTATACCTACACTCCCAAAGTAAATCATATTTTAAACAAAAGTGACTAAGATAACCCTCTTTTTAAAATTAGCTTCCAACATTAGAAAAATTGAAGTCATTTTCTTTTTGACGTATCAAGGATATGTTTTATTATCAACACAGTTTTCATGCATTTAAACTCATTTCATGCAAACTCAAAGCAAAATGTTTCATATTGGGCTCTTTTACAACAGTTTATTCTCTTGCTATTTGCCAGTAATATTAAACAGAGACTACCTTTCCTAAGTTGCTTAAATCATAGAGTTCACTAAAATGGACTATTAAAAAAACCTGATGAAGCTAGAAACTGCCATTACCAATTTTCAAAATAAATACCTTAAGAAGTGAGAACTTGATCTGTTACTTAGTTTTGTTTTAAAAACATAATTTTGCTCTATATAAAGAGTATTCTTCACACTTTTTCATATTACACTTTTTGTTCACTTTCTATCACTTCTCAAAGAAGTTAGTAGAGGATACAAAAATAAAATTACCCTCTCCCCAAGTCCATTCCACTCACCTACAAAACGGGCTGTGAATAGTAGGTATCACATAACAAATCCCCCCATTCAGACAAAATGACCTCTGATTGGGACCGCAGGGCTCTTCGTGATCTAAAATACATACAGAGATGGAATGTAGAAAAGCAAATTAAAGTTTTTTCTAATGCAATGAGGAATAGGGATAACTTAGTCTGAGACAGAAATTCTAAAAATTACAATGAAGAACTGATTCTCAAAATGAAGGATTTAATCTTATTCCTGAATAGTAAGCAGAGACTTATTATCCCTTTGAGAGAAAGTTAATCAGTCCTAAGGATATGGTCATTCATTATGACGGATTTATAAGCTACACAACAGCAACAGAAAATCTCTGTATTAGCTAAGTCAAAATGAGGTAATTAGAAACTTAGAATAAACAGCAGCCTTTCTCATTTAGGACAATGCTTCTGAAGTTTTGCCTAAAGCAACTAACGAGGTATGTTAAATGTTGAACCCCCTTCATCTTCCCTCCCCATCTCCCTGTCCCATCCGTGTATTTAGGTGCTTCTCTTTCCTATTAGTTCTCAAATATATTAAAATATGAAAGTGCTGTGAGAAAAAGATTTAGATAGTTGAAATAAATTCTGATTTTCAAAATAATCTTTCACTATTTCTATATATGGCAATCTTAACATTAGAAAAACAAAACTAATCTTTGTAAGGTTTTGATTTGCAAGGAGATTTTAAGGTAATAGTTATTAACTGTAAAGACACATCTAAAGTTCTAAAATAAAAGAAAAAAAACCTAAGTCATTCCTTGGTATTCAACCAAAAGCTTTAGAATATTAAGAACATAAACCTCCATTTCTCTCTTGCTCCCTTTCTCTCCCTCCTCTTTCTCCTTCATTCCTTCCTTCTCTATCTTTGACCTTTCCTTTACCCTTCTCTATCTCTTGCCAGTCCTTCTTGCCCTTGTACCTCTGCCCTTCCTTCTTGCTCCCCTGCTTTTAAACAAATCCCATTCCTTTCATTCCCCATCACCAAAACCACTGCACAGAAAATTCTAGAAAAAAGAATAGCATTCATTTAGTCATGATACTACTGCTTACGATTAGAAGCAAATTGTTGAATACTTTATCCTTTGGCTTTGAAGGAAGAAGTACATTGCTGTAAAATTGTGCTTTGTTGGTTCCTAATTGTTTCTGTCTAGGAAATAACCTAGAATCATGTAATATGAAGAAGAAAGTGGCATTGCTCCAATTTGGCATCCAACTCGGCATTGAAAAAAAAATAGTATACTAATTTTTTTTAATTACCTGACATTTATTTGTCACTAAGATACTTATACCTGTTGATAAGATATAATTGCTATGAGCCAGAAATCTCCACAAATTTTGAAATTAAAATTTGAAATTTTTTCTTTAGAATTGAGTAGGATCTATTTCAATATCATTATAACTATAAAAATATAAAAATATAAAGAAGAAAACAGAATTACAAAGAATTTAACTAGAAAAAAAGTAAAGTAAAACAACCCAAACTAATTATTTTAGATTTTTCTTTCTTACTCAATGCCATGCTTCTTTATTATCAAATAACTTTTAATAAGATAATGCTTACAATTTTTCAGGAATAATTTAGCTAACAAAATCCCACTTAACATTTTATTAGCATGTTCCACTGAGGGTGGACTGTAACTTTAAAATAAATTGCTTCTTGTAGCTGAAATTAATGTCCTTGTTTTTAACTGAATTATAACCAGACATGTCTGAACACCTAGTATTTTACCAGTGAAGAAAACTCATCTAACCTGAATCACTATCTGTGAATCTATTTTTATTCTAATTTCATTTACTTATTATTTGACTTGATATCAGAGTAACCTAGCAATTTGCCAGTCTGTAAAAAGCAATGAAACACACAAGTCTAAAATAAAATAGTCATGCTACAAAGGATGTCTTTCAAAACCAGAATATTTCAGAGTTTTTTAACAAATTCAGTAGGGGAAAATATAGCCTTGTGTTAATATACATTAATTTTTTTGTCCTATTGCTATGTGACACACATTGACAAAAGTCTAAACTTGTAAGAAATTACCTGTTGTCATCTTAATTTTTAAATAGTTTCATTCTTGTTCAAAAGATTAGGGTTGAAAAACAGCACCTAAAATAGTTTAAAATTAATAATTTAGGAAACGTCTTCTTTTTGGAGCATTATCAAATATCAAATATTCTAATAGCAATACTTTTTAAAAGTTGCAAATAATTAAGACATTTTTATACTAACGATAAAGTATTTGGTTAGAGTATTTATTGTTTAGATATTTATTACATATTAATAAAAATTCTTAACAGATAAAACTGAAAGGTCAACACTAAACAGTATAAATGCATTAAATGTAAATTACTACCGAAGTAATTTAATGTAATCTTAAATCCCTCTCTGGAGAAAAAACTAAGAAGTTTTACTTTCAATAAACACTGTTAATGTAGTATACTACATGAGATTATATACACAAGACATGAGTCGATAAATAAAACTGAATGACCTGAATTGACTTTTTTGCTTTTTTTTAAAGTAGACTCAATTGCTTCCAACTTTTCAGTTTGTTTGAAAATGGCCAAAAACACTACAGAAAAATCTTTAAAAGCTGTTAAAATTTGTACCTCTCTAAAGAACCTTTAAACCATTTTTTATAAAGGTACTTTCGAGTTTCCTGCAGATCGCACATTACATTTACCAATCCACACACGCCTTTCTTTTAAAAAATGTCTGGCATCTGGCAAAGCAAAGTAGCTAATGCAACACACCTATGTGTGAAGTTAACTACTATAACGAAAACAAAGAAATTAAAAACATATTTGAAGAGACAAAGGATTTATACTTACGTTATGACAAGCTCTGAACTCAGGTTTACAAAGGGGACTCACTCCTGACTTAAACACAAAGACCTTGTAACAGAAATCTGAATCAACAGCTTCCTACTAACACAGGTGTGATGTCAAGGTCTTCTCCCAAAGCCTATCACTCTGCTCTTATACAGACAAGCAGAGAGGGCGAGGGGGAGGAGGGAGACAGGCAGAGAGAGACAAAGCATTAAACCTCCTCAAATTTAATGTGAAACAATCACTGGCTCAACGTATGAGTTTCCTTCTTCCAAATAAACGGGGCTTACCTCAATAGAAACTGATATTCACACACACACACACACACACACACACACATTTGTTGGCTATGCAGCGTTTCAAAACTTTTTGAATACTGCAAACTACAGCAGCTGTGACTTGCATTTTCTAACTGATGTCAAAAACCTGATTTATATGGTTGCAGTTTGTGGCGTGGGCGAAGCTGAGACAAAGCGAAGGTGTGCCCAGAGGTCACGCACCAGCCGAGGGAACGCCTCCATTGATCCACGTGTTCGGGGTAGCGAATGGAGCCGAATTTTACTTAGAAAAGGAGTTGTACTAAGTAGGACTCCTAAATCACTGTTTGACTTTTTAAATTATCAAGTAAACCACATTCTTTAGACTTCTTACTTAATCTTTGCATGTCTGAATAATTAAAGAGTATTGTGTAAATTTGTGCACAAAGGAATTTTAAAAGGAATTTTAATGTTGAGCTAATCAACAAGTGTTCCAGGAGATTTTTAAAAATAGGAATTTCCTTACATATCACATAAAAATGTATATGTGATGGCTGAAAGAATTTGTAAAAATGAAAATAGGTAATAGCTATAATAGAAAATATAATACATGTTCAATTTGAAATGAATAATAATCATTGAACTCAACTAATACTAATGGCAGTGTAACTACCAACAAACTATTGTAAAGCTATAATATGTATCAAGGAAAACTATGAGTTTAAAAAAATCATAAAAAATTTAAAAATATTGACTAAAACTATAATTTAAAAAAAATAGGTACTGGGTTCTTCATCATATAATTATCTAAAGTATGCCAAGCATTTATGGTTGTCTTTTTTAAAACTGGTTAATGTAGACAATATTACTATTTGATTGATGTAAAACACTCAAACTAGGCCCATTTGTTTTGTTTTTTTAAAGAAGTATTTTAAAAACTCATATAATCCCAGTCTGAAAAATTATTTCCACTATCACATATTATCTACTACTTAAAGGCAATTTTTACATAGCCATAATCATTACACATGTACATTTAGCTTGCAGTGTCTGAATTTTAAAATGACGCTTTTATAAAATGTCAGTATCCTTTATTATTTTATTTGAACTCTGCAACTATTATGCTCACCACTAATATGAAAATTACCACTAAATTGTATATGGGAGGTAATAATGTGTGAGTTCACCCCTGATATTCAAGATATAATTAGAGATATCATGGCACTTGGTTTTGTATAGATTATTTTTTTGCACAATGCAAATAACTTAACCTTTAGGGTCATGTGATTCAAAAGTGGAAAACATGATGATTTTTAAGCTAACATTCCACTCCACACAAAAGCCTCGGTCTTTAACAATTTATTTGTCTATCCATCTATCAACAGATAAGAAGGCTAAGTGGCCTACTACCCAAAAAAATGACAGTCTCTCGCTGGGTGGAGAAACGACAGGCACAAACAAGTAATTACAGCAATGTTTTAGGTTGACTCACATAAACCATATTTTGATTTACATAACTGACGGTTTTAGGTGACTCGATCTAATATATCCTCATAGACATTTTATATGTCACTATTTTAGCACACACACACAAAATGCTTAGCTGTTAAGGAAGTTTCCAAGAGGAAGGAGTATTTGTGCCAAGCCCTGAGGATGAGTAGGAGTTTGTACACAGAAAAGGCACAGAGGAAAGACAGTTCTAGTGTGTTTAGATAATACAGGTGTATCAGCAGGCCAGTATGTTTGCAGAGTGTGTGTGGTTCAGTGCGTGTGTGGGTTGGAAGGAGGGTGGATGGTGGGATAGAGTCGTGAGGATAGTAGAAAAGAAGTGAGGTCAAGATCATGAGCTTTATCTTAAAGGCAACGGGAGAGCCTTTGAAATGCTTTTTAGCAAAGGAGTGACATGACTACAACTGCATTTTAGAAAATTCATTTTGACGGTAGTGTGGAAAGTAGACTGGAAACTGCAGAGGAACAAATATCAGAGAAAACAGTTTGAAGGCTATTTTAATAATTAACAGTAGTGAAGAAATAAATGGGAATTATGATAAAGGAAAAGGGTAATTAAACATATACTTAAAAGATACACCCCACAGAATGGGTGAACAGGGTAAGAAAGAAAAGTCAAGAATAACTGTCAATTTCTGAAATTAGTAACCAGTAAAGGACTAGTCACTGGAGAAATGTGTATTAAAACCACAATGAGATACTGCTTCACACCCACTAGACTGGCTATAATCAATAAGGCAGACATTAAGAAGTGCTGACAAGGATATGGAGAAATTGGAACCATCATATACTGCTGATGGGACTGCAAAATGGTGCAGCCACCTTGGAAAATAGTTTGGCAGTTTCTTAAAAAGTTAAACATAAATTTAGTACCTGAATGTGTCCAAGAGAAATGGAAATATATGTTGCGTACATACAGACTTGTATGCAAATTTCTATAGGAGCATTATTCATAATGGCTCTAACTGGGGGAACAACTCAAATGTCCATCATCTGATGAATGAATAGACAAAATGTGGTACAGCCATGCAATGGAATACAATTCAGCAATAAAATGGAATGAAGTATTGATGCATGCTACAACATGGATGACCTTCAAAACATTATGCCAAGTGGAAGAAGCCAGTCACAAAAGACCACATATTTTTCAATATATATAGAAAGGGCATGTATATATAGAAAGGGCAAATCTAGAGAGAAAGAAAGCAGATTAAAGTTGCCTGCGGCTGGCAGTGGATATTTGAAATGACTACAAATGAGCATGAGCATTTGAGTGACTGAAATATTTAAAAAAATTGGATTGTGGAGATGGTTGCACAGCTGTAAATTTACTAAAAGTCTTTGAATTGTATACTTAAAACAGGTGAATTTTATAGAGCTATATTTCTATATTTATTTCAATAGGGCTGTAAAAAAGCATATAAAGTAATATAGAAACAGACTACATGAGTAAGATAATGATTTCATTTTGGACATGTTAAAATTCAAGTGCTACTGGGACAGGCAGGAGGAGATTTCTGAGAATGTTGTCCTTGCATTTAGGAAAGCAATCAGGTTATAGAAAAGAAATTTGGAACACAAAAGCCCACAGGTAGTGGGTAAAGACATTTATGTGAATGAATTAGCTCAGGGTGAGAGTGTGTGTGTATGTGTGTGTGTGTATAGATGTGTGTATGAGAGAGAGAGAGAGAGAGAGAGAGAGAGAGAGAGAGAGAGAGAGAGAAATGATACCTAGTTTCATCCTCATAAAATTTTTTCTCCAGTAGTGATAGACACTCATTGGGTCCCTTTCTATCTGAAAGTCCATATTCCTCAAGCCTTGAAAAAGTCATCTATTTTGATAATTTCTTCCCCTCCATTATAAAATTCCTATGGATATTGGGCACCCTAGATTTTCCCCCTTTGCCTCTATATTTTGTCCTATTTTTATTCCATGTTTTTTAAAAATCAGTATTCTGGGAGATTTGTGTTTTCAACTGTACATTTTATCCCTGCCACTGGCTTTTTTTAAGTTTAGCAAACATATTTTTTTAATTTGTAAAGAGTTCTTTATTCTCTTATTATTCACTTTCTGCAGCTGTTTGTATTCTTGTTTTAGGGATGCAACAGCATCTTGAATCTCTCACAGTATACTGATTAGAAATACTGGTTAGAAATCTCCACATTTTCTTTGATTCCCTGAATTGTATTACTTCCTTCCAGGAACAGTTTTTCTGTTTATCTTGGTCTCTTACTTTGCTTTTCCTCAAATATCTGATAGGCCTTAGTTGTCTGTTCATATTTAAAAATGCAATACTTGGTTGATTATTCTAGATAACAGGTGTGAATTCCTTTGCTGTTGTGTAAGTAGGTCTTTTTTCCAATAGACCTCACACCCTAAACTGGAAGCACGATTATGTGCTCTATGTACCTGCGTAGGACATTTGGCAGGTTTATTTTCGGAGGGAGCTATTAAGAAGCCAGCTATCAGTCGGTGCGGCTATCAGATGACAGAATGAGGAGAACCTTAGAGTAGAGGAGGGTGTCAGCATATTACAGGCCACAGGAAAGATTGTTTCTTATGACCCTTGAGCTAAAACGTATTTTGCATTTTTAAAGGATTGTACACATACACACACAACAGAGGGCTATGCCACCGAAACCATAACACCATAACCTTATGTGGTTTACAAAGTCTAAATGCTTACCATCTGACCAGTTACAGAAAGTTTGCCAACCCCTGTTCCAGAGTCAACAACCATATTGTAAGTCCTAGCACTGATAAGGTTTCATTTACTTTCTTTAGAAAAGAGAATTCTTTTTACCTTGGGAGTATATCCCTGACTGCATGGCAGAAGAGGTGGGTGGGGGCTGTTATTAGAGTAATTTGTATACTGTTGGGGATTGACTCTCGTCCTCCATAAAAGACATGTTCAAGTCCACACCAGATCCCATGGGTGTGAACCCTCTGTTCTAGTTTGCTAATGCTGCCAGAATGCAAAACACCAGAAATAGATTGGCTTTTATAAAATGGGGTTTATTTAGTTACACAGTTACAGTCTTAAGGCCATAAAGTATCCAAGGTAACGCATCAACAATTGGGTACCTTCTGGAGGATAGCCAATGGCATCCGGAAAACCTCTCTCAGGTGGGAAGGCACGTGGCTGGCATCTGCTTGCTCCCCAGTTGCATTTCAAAATGGCTTTCTCCCAGAACGTTCCTCTCTAGGCCACAGCTCTTCTTTAAAATGTCACTCTCAGTTGCTCTTGGGGCATTTGTCCTCTCTTAGCTTCTCTGGAGCAAGAGTCTGCTTTCAACAGCCATCTTCAAACTGTCTCTCATCTGCATGTCCTCTCTCAGCTCCTGTGAGTTCTTCAAAGTGTCCCTCTTGGCTGTAGCAAGCTCGCTCCTTCTATCTGAACTTATATAGGGCTCCAGTAAACTAATCAAGGCCCATGCTGAATGAGCGGGGCCACACCTCCATGGAAATTATCCAATGAAAGATCTCGCCCACAGTTGAGTGATCACATCTCCATGGAAACATCCAATCAAAAAGTCTCCAACCCAATCAACACTAATACGTTTCCTGCCCACACAAGACTGCATCAGACATAACGGTGCTTGGGGTGGGATATAATACATCCAAACCAGCACATTCCACCCCCTGGACCGCAAAATGACATGATCTTTCCATACACAAAATACATTCACCCAATCACAATATCACAAAAGCTTAAATCATTTGAGTAACAATAGTTAAGTACAAGATCCCATTAAATCAGTTACAGGCACGGTTTCCTGCCCACACAAGATTGCATCAAAGATAATGGCATTTTGGGGGATGTAATACATCCAAACCAGCACACCCCCTTTGTAAATAGGACCTTTGAAAATGTTATCATTAAGGTGAGGACTCATTTGGGCATAGAACATTCAAAGATCCTATTTTGGTGAGGCCAAATTGAATCAGGGTGGGCCTTAATCCAATATGGTTATGGTTGAAGTTTTTGTAAGCAGAGGAAATTTGCATGCAGTCAGAAGTCAGAGAAGCAGAGAGAGATTGCTTGTGACAGAGGCAAAGATGCACAGACAAGCTAAGGAATGTCAAGGACTGATGGTGAACTATCACCAGAATGCTACCGATGCTGGAAAAAACCATGGCCTGGCGATACCTCGATATTGGACTGCTAGCCTCACAAACTGTGAGACCATAAATTCCTGTTGTTTAAGCCAACACACTCTGTATTATTGTCATAGAAGCCCTGGCAAACTAAGACATATGCTGATCTTCAGTTACTCTGCTCCCTCCCCCAAACTCTTCCTCTCCATTCTGCCTGCTAAAACTAAACCTGAAGTCTTTCTGGGGGAAAAAAATGTCTCATTTCACTGCAGCCTCCTCAAAGCATATTCTGAGTTGTAGCTTTCTACACTGTTCAATCCACCAATATGTGTTTTCAATCTTCCAAAATCAGTAAAGTCACATGACTACTGGTGACCCCTAGCTCCCCCTTTCCTTTTATCTTTGCCATTTCAAGTCTACTCCTTTTCATATCTCACTACTCTTAATTAATGGGATTTATGTAGAAATAAGAGCGTAACTCATGTGCTCGTTTCACCATCTTCAGCCACAAAACCAGTTATCACTATCGCTCACTTGACTGACAGAGAACTACAAATGGGAGAGAACTTTGTGGGTAAAAGTAACCATTAGTAGAATTAATAGCAAACCTTATTACAAAATACTAGAGAAAATTAAAAGAAAGAAATTATATAGCAAATGTTACAAGAATCAAGGAGGAATTTAAGAGTTATATAAAATAAGGTAACAGAATGGAGATAAACATATTACAATAAATATAATTAATGATATAAGTACCTATCATAAAAGACAAAACCTCATGACTATGGCAAGAACAACAGAGACAACTCTATGTTGTTCCAGGAAAAATACCCAAAACCAAAGGTTAAGATTAAGAAGATTGATTGAGGGTGGGAAAGATGGCAGAGAAGGGAGCTTCAGGACTCTGTCTTTCCACCAAAACAACTGTTATACAGGCAGGAACTGTCTGAAACAACTATTTTGAAACCCCAGAGGCCAAAACAACATGGTACAGTATCAAGGGAAAAGCAGGAGGAAAAGGCTGATAAATTATAGTAAAGAACAGTAAATTGCTTTGGAGAAAGCAGTGGCTAATGGCACCCATCCCCCACTCTCACAGCAGGCCACCAGGCCCTTACTAGCATAAAAATCCTCTTCACCAAGACCAGGGGTGGGCATGGCCAATCACTGATCACAGCTTTTGATTAGCGAATTCAGATCACTGGGGGCCCAGCTCTGAGGACAGCCACTGTTTCAGCCCACCCTGGACCGGGGCAGCATGGGTGGAGATTTGAGGATGCTGTACTTCCTCAGGGCTGCTGGGAAGAGCAAGCTGAAGGGCTGCATTTGTCGAGCAGGCCAGGAAACCTCGGGCTTCATGAGCTATTAGAGGAGCAATTGGCGCCCTTCCTGATCCCCTCCCCAAGGGCATTTTGGACCTGGTCTGTGCCCCCTTTGTGGGGCCCTGGCCCAGTTTTGGCTGGGATAGACTAACTGGGAAAGTCCTCTCTGGCAAGCCCTCCTCCAAGAATTTACCCTCCAGTCAAAAGCAGCTTGAGACAACGGAAGGAATATGAGAAACGATAGAGTCAGACAGTCTGGGGCAAAGGCTTCCCAGCATTAAACACCAAGGAGAGGGAGGTCTGTCTCCTGGGGAACAGAGAGGACAACAAAACTCCCTTAAACAGGGGAACTCCAAAACAACTAACAAGCAAAATTCCAGAGCAAGACAGAGGCCCAGAAAGATGGGGAAAACCCTACATACTGCATTTGCCTTGGGGAGACCTTCCTGATAGGAAGGCTGAAACAAAAAAAAATCTCTGTCTTAGCAGCAGCTGCTACAAAAATTAAGAAACAGACATCTCAGGGAATAAATCCTAGAGTTAACATTTTAAAATATTAAAATTTACAGTGTGCAACGAAAAGGTACAAGGCAAACACAGAAATAATAAATCATGGCCCATCAAAAGGAGGAGGATAAAAATCCACAAAACACCAATAAAGAAGACCAGAATGTGAATATACTGAACACAGCCTATAAAAAAAGAAAATTTTTTAAATGCTCAAGAGGATAAAGGAAAATACAGAGGAAAAATTAAAGGATAAGAGGAAAATAATGAATGAACAGTATGAGAATCTTAGTAAAGAGACAGAATTTTAAAAAGGAACCAAACAGAACTATTGGAGTTGAAGACTACAGTAACTGAAATGAAAAATTCCCAGAAGAGTTACCAAGGCAGTTGGAGTTGGCAGGAGAAAGAACCAGCAAACTTGAAAACAAGACACTTGAAATGAGTCAGGCTGAGGAGCAGAAAGAAAAAAAGTTACTGAAAGCAAAAGCAGCCTAAGACACCTCTGGGGCACCATCAAGCGTACAATATATGCATTATGGGAGTCCCAGAAGGAGAAGAAAGAGAAACAAGGGCAGAAAGAGTATTTTAAAAACAATGGCAGAAAACTTCCAATGTGAATATGCACTTCCAAGAAGCCCAACAAACACCAAACAGGATAAGCTTGAAGAGAAATATGCCCAGATACATGGGGGTCAATCTATCAAAGGCAAAGGATAAAGAGAAAGTTCTGAAGGCTGTAAGAGAAAAGCAATGTGTTATATACAAGGGAGTCGAAATTAGATTAAGTTCTGCTTTCTTATCAGAAACCATGGAGGTAAGAAAGCAATGGGTTGACATTCTTAAAGTGCTGAAAGAAAACACTGCCAACCAAGCATTTTATATCCGATGAGACTTTCTTTCAAAAATGAGGGAGAGATTAAGACATTCTCAGATAAACAAAATCTGTGCAAGTTTATCACCTCTTGACCTGTCCTACAAGTAATACTAACAAGAATTCTTCAGACTAAAAAGAAAGGACACTAGTAGTGGCTCAAAGCAGCATAAAGGAATAAAGACTTGCAGTAATGATAACCATTTAGGTAATTATAAATGCCAGTATTATTACAGTTTTGCATTGTTTGGTATGTAACTCTACTTCTTACTTCTACAGGTGCTAAAATACAAATGTATAAAAAGTAATGATAAATCTCTAGTTTCAGACATGCCATGTACAAGGATATAAGTGGTAACAAGTACAAAAAAGGGTGGCAGATAGAAGGGTATAGGAAAACTGTATGTGTGCGCTTTTGAAGGTAAGTTGGAACCAAACCAAATATGATTGCTAAATATTTAGGATGTTAAATTTTGGCCCCACAGCAACTACAAGTAAAATAGATGAAAAATATATCCAGAAAGAAATGAGAAGTCACTCAATATGGTACAAAACAAAAAATCAAATAAACATAAAAGTAGCCTTAAACAGAAGTGAGGGACAAAAAAGCTGTAAGACTTAAAAAGGCTAAATAGCAAATGGCAGAACAAAGTCCTGTATTATCAATGGTGACTTTAAATGTAAATAGACTAAATTCTCCAGTCAAAAGGTAGAGATTGGCAGAATGGATAAAAATGCACAACCCATCATTCCCACAGGACCCAGGGAGGAGAAGCCCATGGCTCTAGGACTACTCAGGCTACATCCACAAACATAGAAGGTGGTGATCCAACCACAAAGATTCTTGTGTTTACAACAGAAGTTTCATTAGGTGAACACACCCTTGAATAATGACCATTAAAAGCCTACTGCCAGAAGAGAACCTAAGATGGCGGCTAGGAGAGACAGGGCAACAAAACACCTCTGTGAAAAATACTACATAAAAGCCATAAAGTGACCCAGAACACCAGTTCCAGCGATGCACCAGCTGGACAAGGTCTGCTAAATCCACAGGGACCATGCACTTGGTGAAACCAGGAGTCTGCGTTCTGAAATGAGTGAGTAAGCCTGCTGAATATCCAGCAGCCACACTGAGGTGTGGGGAAACCATGGGTTGGTGTTTGGAGGCAGACCAGTTCTTTTTTAAAAAAGCCAAAAGCGGCTGCAGATATGGCAGCAAGAACCGCACAGTGCAGCGTGGCAGGAACGGGCTGTGCAAACACCTCAATATCTAGCATAGAAGATAGCCTTTCGCACACCCGCTGCTAATTGTCTTGGAGCAAGGAAGGCAGAGGTGAGTCAAAAGGAGAAAATAACCACTCCCCTTGCAGCCATCTTCCTGGCAGGCTGGGAAAGCTCCTGCCCGGCGCAGGAACCATAGCCCAGAGCTGCGCCAAAAAACCCAGTGTGACAAGAAGTGTTTCCAGCAACAAGCACACACGCCACAATATTGGGTGTGGACAACAGCCTTTCGCGCACTCACAGCTAATTGTCCCAGAGCTGGAAAGGCAGAGCTGTGCGAAAAGGGGGAAATTAACACGCCCCATTCAGCCATCCTTACAGCAGGCTGGGAACATACCTACATGGCCCGGGGGCCCAGAACTTCCCTTGAGGGACAGTGCACACTTGTGACGTAGCACAACCTTCCCTCAGCAGAGGCCCTAGGAGGGCACGGCTTGGAAGAGGAACCCACTCAGAAATCCCAGGGACCATACGCCAATACAAAGGACTTGTGGGTCAGCGGCAGAGACAATCTGGCGAAACTGAAATGAAGGTTTAGACCCTTGTAATAGCCTTAAATCTCCAGGAACTCCTGGGAGGTTTGATTATTAAAGCTGCCCTCCCTCCCTAACTGCTCAGATATACACCCCACATTCAGGGCGGACAGCACCAACAACACACCCAAACTTGGTGCACCAATTGGACCCCACAAGAATCAGACCCCCACACACCATAAAGACAAAGTTGGGGAGAACTGACTTGAGAGGAATAGGTGACTCACGGAAGCTATCTGCTGGTTAGCTAGAGAAAGTATATGCCACCAAGCTGTAGATCTGACAAACTAGAGATTAGGCTTTGAATAATCCTACATGTCCTAAAAGAACCTTATCAAGTAAAGCAAATGCCAAGAGGGCAAAAACAACAGAAAATTTTAAAGCATATGAAAAAACCAGATGATATGGATAACCCAAAACCAAACATCCAAATCAAAAGATCAGAGGAGACACAGTAATTGGAGCAATTAATCAAAGAACTAAAGACAAACAATGAGAGCATGGCACAGGATATAAAGGACATGAAGAAAAACATGGCACAGGATATAAAGGACATGAAGAAGGTCATAGAAGAGCACAAAGAAGAAATTGCAAGAGTAAATAAAAAAAATAGATTCTGGATACTCATAGTACAAGACTAGAGGAAGCTGAACAACGACTCAGCAACCTCGAGGGCCACAGAACGGAAAATGAAAGAACAAAAGAAAGAATGGGGGAAAAATCAAAATGGACCTCAGGGATTGATAAATAAAATAACATGTCCAAATATAAGACTCATTGGTGTTCCAGAAGGCAAAGAGAAGGGTAAAGGTGTAGGAAGAGTATTCAAAGAAATTTTTGGGGAAAACTTCCCCAACCTTCTACACAATATAAATACACAAAGTGTAAATGCCCAGCAAACTCCAAATAGAATAAATCCAAATAAACCCACTCCAAGACATATTCTGATCAGACTGTCAACTACTGAGGAGAAGGAACAAGTTCTGAAAGCAACAAGAGAAAAGCAATTCACCACATACAAAGGAAACAACATAAGACTAAGTAGTGACTATTCAGTGGCCACCATGGAGGTGAGAAGGCAGTGGCATGACATATTTAAAATTCTGAGAGAGAAAAATTTCCAACCAATAGTGCTTTATCCAGCAAAACTATCCTTCAAATTTGAGGGAGAACTTAAATTTTTCACAGACAAACAAATGCTGAGAGATTTTGCTAATAAAAGACCTGCCTTACTTCAGAGACTAAAGCGAGCCCTACCAACAGAGAAACAAAGAAAGGAGAGAGAGATATGGAGAACGGCTCAGTAGTAAAAAGATTCAATATTGTTTCATTAAAGGACATTAAGAGAGAGAGGGGAAAAAATATATCTGACAAACATAAACCAAAGGATAGGATGGCTGATTCAAGAAATGCCTTCACAGTAATAACGCTGAATGTAAATGGATTAAACTCTCCAATTAAAAGATATAGATTGGCAGAATGGATCAAAAAATATGAACCATCAATATGTTGCATACAAGAGACTCATCTTAGACACAGGGACACAAAGAAATTGAAAGTGAAAGGATGGGAAAAAATATTTCATGCAAGCTACAGACAAAAGAAAGCAGGAGTAGCAATATTAATCTCAGATAAAATAGACTTTAAATGCAAGGATGTTATGAGAGACAAAAGAAGGCCACTACATACTAATAAAGGGGGCAATTCAACAAGAAGAAATAATAACCATAAATGTTTATGCACCCAATCATGGTGCCACAAAATACATGAGACAAACACTGGCAAAACTGAAGGATGCAATGGATGTTTCCACAATAATTGTGGGAGACTTCAACACATCACTCTCTCTTATAGATAGATCAGTCAGACAGAATACCAATAAGGAAGTTGAAAACCTAAACAATCTGATAAATGAATTTGATTTAACAGACATATATAGAACATTACATCCCAAATCACCAGGATACACATTCTTCTCTAGTGATCACAGAAATTTCTCCAGAATAGACCATATGCTGGGACATAAAACAAGCCTCAATAAGTTTTTAAAAAAAATTGAAATTATTCAAAGCACATTCTCTGACCACAGTGGAATACAATTAGAAGTCAATAACCATCAGAGACTTTGAAAATTCACAAACACCTAGAGGTTAAACAACACACTCCTAAAATAAATGGTTTATAATATAGAATTTAGGGGAACTAGCAATAGAGAGCAATTAATGAAGGGGAAACAATAACCCAATAAAAAGAGATATGCTATCATGGGTAAATTTAATGTTCTGGGAATGCCCAGGAATGACTATGGTTTGTTAATTTCTGAGGGGTATGGTAGGACAAAGTTCACAGAAATGTTGCTATATTAGCTTATTTTCTTGAGGTAGAGTAGGAACATATTGGACTCCCTTGTTATGGTTTGTTTGAAATGCTTTTTTTTTAATTGTATGTTTTTTTTAATTTTTTTTATATAGTTGATTTTAAAAAAAAGTTAATTTAAAAAAAAAACAATGAAAAAAATATGCAGAGCCCCCTTGACCTGGTGGAGAATGCAGGGGTGTTGGGCTCCCCCACCTCAATGGTTGCTGATGTGCTCACAGACATAGGGGACTGGTGGTTTGATGGGCTTAGCCCTCTACCACAGGACTTGCCCTTGGCAAGAATGTTGCTGCAAAACAGAGGCTAGGCCTCCCTATAACTGTGCCTAAGAGTCTCCTCTTGAATGCTTCTTTGTTGCTCAGATGTGGCCCTCTCTCTCTAGCTAAGCCAACTTGGCAGGTGAAATCACTGCCCTCCCCACTACATGGGATCTGACACCCAGGGGAGTGAATCCCCCTGACAACATAGAATATGACTCCCAGGGAGGAATCTAGACCTGGCATCATGGGATGGAGAACATCTTCTTGACCAAAAGGAGGATGTGAAAGGAAATGAAATAAGCTACAGTGGCAGAGAGATTCCAAAAGGAGCCAAGAGGTCACTCTGGGGGGCATGCACAATGTAGACAACCCTTTTTAGGTTCTAATGTATTAGAATACTAACAGTAAATACCTGAAACTATCAACTACAACCCAGAACCCATGAATCTTGAGGATGATTGTATAAAAATGTAGCTTATGAGGGGTGACAATGGGATTGGGAAAGCCATATGGGCCATACTCCCCTTTGTCTTGTTTATGGATGGATGAGTAGAAAAATGGGGGAAGGAAAAAAAAAAGGCACCCAGTGTTCTTTTTTACTTTAATTGTTCGTTTTCACTTTAATTTTTATTCTTATTATTTTTGTGTGTGTGGTAATGAAAATGCCAAAAATTAATTTTGGTGATGAATGCACAACTATATAATGGTACTGTGAACAACTGAATGTATGCTTTGTTTTGTACGACTGCATGGTATGTGACTATATCTCAATAAATAAAAAAAATTAAATTAAATAAAGCCTATTGCTAGACAGGAGCTAAGATGGCAGCATAGAGAAGAGTGGAAGCTAGTTAGTCTCCCTGGAACAACTAATAAACAACAGGAACAACTAGTAAATAATCCAGAATAACTGTGGGGAGACAAACGTCACTGTCCCCTCATCATACACTAACCTGAATTGGGAGGAATGCCCGAGATCGCAGCATAAAATCTGTAAGTAAGAACTGCGGACCTGAGCAGAGAGCCCCTCCCTCATGGAAGCCTCCCAGTGCTAGAGAGCAGCACTCTCTGAAAAAGTGAATATACCTCAGCCCAGCTCCAACAAGGGTTTTAATGTTAACCACTCAGTACAGACTGCAAATCCCCAGTAAGCAGACAGAGGCTTTTGGTGATGACTGACCTTGGAGAGTCAGGAGACATATCTGTCTCTGGACAGGGAGCCCAAAGGATTGGGTGCTATCTCTAGCTGACAGGTGAATCTGGGGGATGTAGACTGACCCTGAAAGTGGGCTTTCTGTCCCTTTCTCTCTCTCTCAACTTGGGTGGCTCAGTGGAGAAAGCCTCAACCATTTTTAGCTTGCAGTGCTCTATGGTAGAGAAAGCCTCAGCCATTTTAAACTCGCAGCACTCTGACTCAAACAAGGGTGGAAATAGCAGAATCAGAGAAACAAAGAATCTATTTCCATGCAAATGACATTCCTCTAGGGGGCATATCTTCCCAAGAGGAAAGAGGTGGAGCCCACCTCTACTATCTGCCTTCCATTCAGAACCAGACCCCAGAGCCTGGGGGAAAATAGCCACAGGCCACACCTCCTTACACCAGTCTGGAGTGACAGACTGACAGGTGCCTCCTGCTGGACAGAAAAACACAGGGTGTGTCAATCCTCTAAGATGTACCGTCAGGGAAACTGGATATTGAATATTTCCTCCTTCTGGGACCTGAGCCTGTTCTCATCTGGGAAGACCTGATGGGGGTGGCCTAGGAGGTCAGATGCCTAGACAACAGAAAACTACACCCTACACTAAGAAAAATGAAGCTATGGCCCAGTCAAAGGAACAAACTTACACTTCAACTGAGATACAGGAATTTAAACAACTAATGCTAAATCAATTCAAAAAGTTTAGAGAAGATATGGCAAAAGAAATAAAGGCTATAAAGAAAACACTAGGCATACATAAGGCAGAAATCAAAAGTTCAAAAAAACAACTGACAGAATCTATGGAAATGAAAGGCACAACAAAAGAGATGAAAGACACAATGGAGACATACAATGGCAGATGTCAAGAGGCAGAAGAAAACACTCAGGAACTGGAGAACAAAACACCTGAAAGCCTACACGCAAAGGAGCAGATGGAGAAAAGAATAGAAAAACATGAGCAAGGTCTCCAGAAACTTAAGGACAAAATGAAATACAAGACTTAAGTATCACTGGTGTCCCAGAAGGAGAAGAGAAGGGCAAAAGAAACAATAGAGGAAATAATCAATGAAAATTTCCCATCTCTTATGAAAGACATAAAATTACAGATCCAAGAAGCACAGCATACCCCAAACAGAAATGGAGATGTCCTTATATAGATAATGGTGAGGGTGGTAAACACATAAATATGTGACTATACAGGGAACCCTCGATTGTTTACTTAGGATGGAATGTATGGCATGTGAACAAAACCATCTTAAAAAATAATGGGTTGAAGACAAAATCTTGAGGGCAATATACTGAGTGAAATAAGCCAAACACATAAGGACAAATACTGCAGGGTCTCACTGATAAGAACTAATTATAATATGTAAATTCATAGACATGAAATATAAGTTGCCCAGATATAGAATGAGACTAACAAATGGGGACCAGTTGCTTAGTATGAGCAGAATGTTCAACTAGTATGAACTTAAATGTTTGGAAATGAACAGAGGTCATGGTAGCATGTTGTGAGAATAACTAACAGTGCTGAATGGTGCATGAATGTGGTGGAAAGGGGAAGCTCAGAGTCATGTATGTCACCAGAAGGAAAGTTGGAGGTTAAAAGATTGGAATGTATAAAACAGTAAACCTTGTGGTGGGCAATGTCCGAGATTAACTGTACAAATATTAGAAATCTCTTTCATGAAGCCTAACAAATGTATGACACTACAACTAGAAGTTAATAATAAAGGGGCATATAGGGAAAAAATATACCTATTGCAAACTATATACTACAGTTAGTATTTCAACATTCTTTCATAAACAGTAACAAATGTACTATACCAATACTACGAGTCAACAATGGAGAGGGGGTAGTTAGGGATATGGGAGGATTTGAGTTTTCTTTTCTATTCTTTTCTTTTTTCTTCTTCTTCTTCTTCTTGTTCTTTGTGTTTCTTTCTTTTCTGGAGTAATGAAAATGCTCTAAAAATTGAACAAAAATTAATTGTGGTGATGGATGCACAGTTGTGTGATGGTACCGGGGGCGACTAATTGTATGCTTTGGATCTTTGGATAATTGTATGGTATGTGAACAATCTCAATAAAAAAAAAAAAAATTTAAAAAAAGCCTATTGCCAAGAACTTCCATGGAAGATGATGGAGTAGGGGGCCATAGTGTACTCTCTCCTTCCAAAAACAACTACTGGACAGGCAGAAACTGAAACAACTCTCTGGGGCTATGGAAGCCAGGGGAACATTGTATAGCATCCAGAAAAGAATATGACAAAGAAGCTGAGACACTGCAGTATAAAATTGTGAGTAAATTGCTCAGCAACAACTGCCAGCACTTGGGTCTTCCTTGGGCCCAGTTCCTAGCTGGCTTCTGGGACAGAAAGGGACATGGAAGCCCTCTTCCCCCAAATGGGGGGTGGGGGGCAAGGTCAAGTATTGATCATGGCTGTGACTGTTGAGTTTAGATCACTGTTTGCCAGCTCCTTCAGCCCACCCTGGGCAGGGATGGCCATGCCACTGTTTCAACCCCACCCCTGACAGGGCCAAAGGCAGTGGAGATTCAAAGAAGTGGGGCCTACCTAGGGCTGTGGGGAAAAGTTTGCTGGAGAGTGCCAGCTGCTGGGCAGGCCAGGAAAGCACAGCTTTGGGGAGCCATCAGAAAGGCTTTTGGGCCTCTTTTCTGACCATCTCCCCAGGGCTCTTTGGAATTGGTCTATGCCCCATTTGTGGATACCTGAGCCTGTTTGGGCTAGGAAATACTGACTTGGAAAGTCCTCTCTGGGGTGACCCTCATTCCAGACTTTGTCCTCCAGGCAAAAACAGCTAGAGTAAATGAAGGAAAAAAAAAAAAATTACAAAGGCAAAACAAAAACACACAGAACAGACCAAGATTCCCAGAGAAGGAACAAAGGGAAGGAAGCTTTTACCTGGGGATGAAACCTTTGAAAAATTCCACTCTAAATATGGGCCTTCACAGACAGTATATCAGGCAAATCATTTTGTAACATACAGCAGCCACTGAGTCTGTTAAAACCCTCCTTTCCCCAGTTGTACACATTCCAATCCTTAAAAGGACAAAAACCCTACTACTCACTTCTCCATTGGATCAACACCATTCCTTCCCAATACCCACCCAGACCAACCCTTGGGGCCAATCACCACTTGACCCATCAGCTAAACCCCTGTCCATCTTTACCTACTGATCACCCCTGAAAGCAAAGCATAAATACAGCTCTCCCTTTCCCACAAGTGGGCTGATGCTTTACTTCAGACCCCCGCCATGCTGATGTGCAAATAAATTTTCCTGCCTGAAGTCGACTGGTTCCTGTGCCCTCTGTGACTGTGCATCTGAAACTTCCAACAAAAACAATCACACAAATAGTGCAATATTTAAAATTGTACCATAAACTCAGGGCAAGAATCAGATGCAGAAGAGCAGAAAAAACTTGATCAAACACAGGAAATTCTAAAGATCTAAAAAAGTCTGAACCAAGTGTCAAAAAAGAGCTTCACACAAAGCCATTCAAAAATAAAAGCCTAGGCAAGAGAGAGAAGCTGAACTTCAGAGTAAATTCACTGAGATGGTCAGATGCCTAGATATCAGCAAAAAACTACAATCCATACTAAGAAACTGGAAGATATGACCCAGTCAAAGGAACAAATTAAAACTTTGGAGGAGATATAGAATCTAGAACAACTAATCAAAGATGTTCAAACAAATCTCCTAAAGTGATTCAAGAAGATGAAGGAAAATATGGCTAAAGAGATAAGATAAAGGATATTAAGAAGACACTGGGTAAACATAAAGAAGAATTTGAAAGTATGAACAGAAAAATAACAGAACATATGGGAATGAAAGTCACAATTGAGATTAAAAATATACTACAGACACACAACAGCAGATTTGAACAGGCAGAAGAATCAATCAGTGAGCCAAAAGAGAGGACAATCGAAATCTCACAGACAGAAGAACATATAGAGAAAAGAAGGGAAAAAAATTGAGCAGGGTCTCAGAGAGTTGAGTGACAGAACAAAGCACACAAACATGTGTGTCATGGGTGTCCCAAAAGGAGAAGAGAAGGGAAACAATCAGAAGGAATATTTGAGGAAATAATGACCAAAAATTTCCCTACTCCTATGAAAGACATAAATATACATGTCCAAGAAGCACAGCGTAATCCAAATAGAATAAGTCCTAATAGGCCTACTCTGAGACACATACTACTAATCAGAATGTCAAATGCCAAAGATAAAGAGAGAATCCTGAAAACAGCAAGAGAAAAATGATTCATCACATACAAGAGAACAGTAATAAGATTAAGTGCCAATTGATCATTGGAAACCATGGAGGCAAAGAGGCAGTAGTATGATAAATTTAAGGTACTGAAATAGAAAAACTGCCAGCCAAGAATTCTTTATCTTGCAAAACTGTCTTGCAAAAACAAACGGTGAGGCTGACGCTAATGCTTAGACATGTTTGAAGATGCAGACAGAAGGACATTTAGGCAAGAGATGAAGCCCAAAGTTTTCCCTGGGATATGTTAAGACAGGACCACCAGGTGCTTAGAGAGAAATGTCCTGGGAGAAAGAACCAAGAACGCACAGCAGCTGAGAGAGGATCTGGAACGCAACCCAGGATCAGCAGTCACCAGCCACGTGCCTTCGCAGCTAACAGAGGTTTTCCAGATGCCAATGGCCTTTCTTCAGTGAAGATATATTCATGTTGATGTCTTAATTTGGACATTTTCATGGCCTTCAGACTGTAAATTTGTAACCAACTAAATGCTCTTTATAAAAGCCAATCCATTTTGGGTATTTTGCATAACAGCAGCATTAGCAAACCAGAATAGTGGTTTTGCATTTTTTTGTGTTCTCACTTCCTTTGTGGCTCAAAAGGATTTCTTAAGCAGTCTCTTCTCTCTGTAGTTTGGTCAGCTCCCTCCGTTGATGGGGAATTGCCATGTAGGCACATGTGTTATTCTTTATGTTTTCTTAACACAGCTTCAAATATATATGACTTATGCTCAAGTCTTGCAAAGAAAAAAAAAGTCTCCAGTCATTTTTGTGACATTTTTCTATCTTTAAAGATTATGTACATATCATGATGAAAATAGTCCATTTAATTAAATAGACTCATTCCTTTAACACCCCCCCTCCAAAAAAAAATGGCGAAAAAAAATAGAAAAATTTGACATGGATCACAGGGAAATGATGGACAACATGAAGCACACAAATACAAGAATCATCAGTGTCTCAGAAGGAGAAGAGAAGGGTAAAGGGCTAGGAAGAGAGTTTCAAGACACAGTTTGGGAAAACTTCCCAACCCTCATAAACAACATAAATATGCAAATCAAAGATGCCCAACAAACTCCAAATAGAAAAAATCCAAATAAACACACTCTGAGAAATATACTGATCAAATTGTCAAATGCAGAAGAGAAGGAGAAAGTTCTAAAAATAGCAAGAGAGAAGCCATTCACCACATAAAAGGGAAACAACATAAGACTAATGCTGACTACTCAGCAAGCACCATGGAGGAAAGAAGACAGTGGTATGACATATTCAAGATTCTGAGAGAGAAAAATTGCCAGCCAAGAATTCTTTATCCAGAAAAGCTCTCCTGCAAAATTGAAGGAGAGTTTAAAATTTGCACAGACAAACAAATGCTGAGAGAATTTATTAACAAGAGACCTGCCCTGCAAGAAGTACTAAAGGGAGCTCTACCAGCTGAGAAAAAAAAGAAAGAAGAGAGAGGTCTCGGGAATAGCACAGAACTGAAGAGTATTAGTAGGGAAAACTTAAAGGAAAAGAGAGGGAGAGGGAGTGAGAGGAAGTGAGAGGGAGGGAGAGGGAGGGAGAAATAGATCTGACAACTAAAAACCAAAGGATACAATGGCTGGTTCAAGAACTCCCTTCACAGTAATAATTTTGAATGTGAATGGATTAAATTCTCCAATTAAAAGATACAGACTGGTAGAATGGATTAAAAAGTATGACTCATCGATATGCTGTTTACAAGAAACTCATCTTAGACCCAGTGACACAAAGAGACTGAAAGCGAAAGGAAAGAAAAAAATATTCTAGGCAAGCTACAACCAAAAGAAAGCAGGGGTAGCTATACTAATAATACTGGGCAAAAAGGACTTTACATGCATAAATGTCAAAGAGACAAAGAAGTACCCTAAATGTTAATAAAAGGGACAATTCACCAAGAAGAAATAACAATTATAAATGTTTATGCAGCTAATCAAGGAGCTCCAAAATACATGAGACAAACATTGGCTGAACTGAAGGGAGCAATAGATGTTTCTACAATAATAGTGGGAGACTTCAATACACCACTTTATTCTATAGATAGAACAACTAAACAGAGGAACAATAAGAAAATAGAGAACCTAAACAATACGATAAATGAATTAGAGTTAACAGATATATATAGATCGTTACATCCCAAAGTACCAGGATATACATTCTTCTCTAGTGCCCATGGAACATTCTCCAGGATAGATCATACGCTGGAGCACAAAACAAGTCTTAGCAAATTTAAAAAGATTGAAATTATTCAAAGCACATTCTCTGACCATAATGAAATGCAACCAGAAATCAATAACCATCAAAGAACCAGATCTTTCACAAATATATGAGGTTAAACAACACACTCCTAAACAACCAGTGGGTCAAAGAAGAAACTGCAAGAGAAATAAGTAAATATCTAGAGACGAATGAAAACAAGAACACAGCATAGCAAAACCTATGGGATGCAGCAAAGGCGGTGCTTAGATGGAAATTTATAGCTCTAAATGTATATATCAAAAAGCAAGAAAGAGTTAAAACCAAAGACCTAACTGAATAACCAAAAAGGCTAGAGAATGATCAGCAAACTAACCCTAAAGCAAGTAGAAGAAAAAAAAAAAACAAAAAAACAAAAAAACATGAGAATAAATAAAACCAAAAGTTGGTTTGTTCAGAAGATCAACAAGATTGACAGATCCTTAGCTAGACTGACAAAGTCAAAAAGAGAGGAGACCCAAATAAACAGAATCAGAAATGAGAAGGGGATAATTACTATGGATCCCTAAGAACTAAAAAAAAATCTTAAGAGAATACTATGAACAACTATATACCAACAAGCTAGACAATTTAGAGGAAATGGACAATTTCCTGGAAACACATGAACAACCTAGACTGACCCCAAAAGAAATAGAAGACCTCAACAAATCAATCATAAGCAAAGAGATCCAATCAATCATCAAAAATCTACCTACAACAGGATCTAAATTTTCTAAACGGTACAACTCTACAGTTGATTTGTTCAAACATCACAATTGCATGGAACTTTGAATAGGAAGTGAGATACAGTAGGTTAGTATAGGCTGGAGTGAAATAGTGACACATCCTAGAGTAATTTGGGCAGATAATAAAAATACATTTACAGCCTCCCCCTCCCCAGCCCCAAGGATCTGGGGGAAGGTGCGGATGTGTTGGACATCCTCACCTGGACTGGTGTTGATGTTGTCACAAACATTGGGACTGGCAGTTTGATGTGCTGAGCCCTAGAGCATGGGACTTGCCCTTACGAAGCTCATTACCACAAAGGAGAGTCTAAACTTGCATGTAACGGTGCCTAAGAGTCTCCCCTTGAGTACCTCTTTGTTGCTCAGATGTGGCCCTCTCTCTCTCTAACTGAGCCATCTTGACAGGTGAACTCGCTGCCCTCCCCACTACGTGGGACCCGACTCCCAGGGTTGTAAATCTCCCTGGCAATGCAGAGTATGACTCCCGGGGATGAATGTGGACCCGGCATCGTGGGACTGAGAGTATCTTCTTGACCAAAAGGGCGATGCAAAATGAGACAAAATAGTTTCAGTGGCTGAGAGATTCCAAATGGAGTCGAGAGGTCACTCTGGTGGACATTCTTATGCGCTATATAGATAACACCTCTTAGGCTTTAATGTATTGGAATAGCTAGAAGTAAATACCTGAAACTACCAAACTCCAACCCAGCAGTCTGGATTCCTGAAGACAATTATATAATAATGTAGATTACAAGGGGTGACAGTGTGATTGTGAAGACCTTGTGGATCACACCCAGTTTATCTAGTATATGGATGAGTAGAAAAATGGGGATAAAAACTAAAGGACAAATGGGGTGGGATGGGGGGACGATTTGGGTGTTCTTTTTTCACTTTTATTTTTTATTCTTGTTCTGGTTCTTTCTGATGTAAGGAAAATGTTCAGATAGACTGTGGTGATGAACGCATAACTATGTTATCATACTGTGGACAGTGGATTGTATACCATGGATGATTGTATGGTGTGTGAATGTATTTCAATAAAACTGAATTTAATAAAAAAAAAAATCTACCTACAAATTAAAGTCCATAGCCAGATGGCTTCACAGGGGAATTTTACCAAACTTCCCAAAAAGAATTGACACCATTCCTGCTCAAAGTCTTTCAAAAAACTGAAGGAAAAGGAGCACTACCTAACTCATTTTATGAAGCTAACATCACCCTGATACCAAAACCAGATCAAGATACTACAAAAAAGGGAAAATGTAGGCTAATCTCGCTAATGAATATAGATATAAAAATTCTTAACAAAATACTTGCAAATCAAATCCAAAGGCACATTACAAGAACTATATACCGCGACCAAGTGGGGTTCATTTCTGGCATGCAAGGGTGGTTCAACATGAGAAAATCAATGTAACACAACACCATCAATGTAATATAACAATTTGGATCACTGTATCCAAATTGGAAAGAAGTAAAACTGTCATTATTAGCAGATGATATGATCTTATATTTGGAAAATCCTGAGAAATAGATGACAAATCTACTTGGGCTAATAAACACATTCAGCAGAGTGACAGAATACAAGATTAATGCACATAAGTCAGTAAGGTTCCTATATACTAGAAATGACCTAGCTGAAGAGGTAAACAAAAAATTCCACTCACAATAGCAACTAAAAAAATCAAGAACCTAGGAATAAATTTAACCAAGGATGTAAAAGACCCCTACACAGAAAATTACAAAACTTTACTAAAAGAAATAAAAAAAAGACCTAAATAGGTGGAATAATATTCCGTGCTCATGGTTAGGAAAGCTAAACACCGTTAAGATGTCAATTCTACCCAAACTGATCTACAGATTCAACACAATTCCAATCAAAATTCCAACAACCTACTTTGCAGACTTGAAAAGGCTAGTTATCAAATTTATTTGGAAGGAAAAGGGGCCTCGAATTGCCAAAAACATCCTAAAAAAGAAGAACGACGTGGGAGGACTTAACAGTTCCTGACTTTGAAGCCTACTATAAAATCACAGTGCCCAAAACAGCATGGTAATGGCACTTAAATAGACATATTGATTAATGGAATTGAATTAAGAGTTCAGAAATAGACCCCCAGATCTATGGTCAACTGATTTTTAATAAGGCCCCCAAATCCACTGAACTGGGACAGAACAGTCTCTTCAACAAACAGGGCTGGGAGAACTGGATACCTATATCCAAAAGAATGAAAGAAGACCCCAATCTCACACCATATAAAATAATTAACTTAAAGTGGATCAAAGACCTCAATATAAGAGACAGCACAATAAAATGCTTAGAAGATAATATAGGGAAACATCTTCAAGAACTAGTAATAGGAGGTCGCTTCCTAGACCTTATACCCAAAGCATAAGCAACAAAAGCAAAAATAGATAAGTGGGATCTCCTCAAAATCAAAAGCTTATATGCCTCAAAAGACTTTGTCAAAAAGGTGAAGAGGCAACCAACCCAACGGGAAAAAATATTTGGAAACCCTGCATATATATAAAAATCCCACAATTCAATGTCAGTAGTACAAACTGTCCAATTATAAAATTGGCAAAAGATATGAAAAGGCATTTTTCCAAAGAGAGAATACAGATGGTTAAAAAACACATGAAAAAAATGCTCATCTTCACCAACTATTAGAGAAATGCAAATCAAGACCACAGGAGATATCATCTCACACCAATAAGAATGGCTGCCATTAAACAAACAGGAAACATTAAGTGCTGAAGAGGATGTGGAGAAACTGGAACTCTTATTCATTCTGGTAGGAATGTATAATGGCACAGCTGCTGTGGAAGACAAGTTTGGCAGTTCCTCAGAAAACCAGATATTGAATTATCCTACAATCCGGCAATTCTACTTCTCGGTATACACTCAGAAGATCTGAAAGCAGTGACATGAACAGACATTTGTACACTGATGTTCACAGCAGCACTGTTCACAATTGCCAAGAGATGTAAACAATCCAAGTATCCAACAGACAAGTGGATAAACAAAATGTGGTATATATATAAGATGGAATACTGTGCAGCAGTAAGAAGGAATGAGGTCCTGAAACATAGCAACATGGATGAACCTTGAAGATACAATGCTAAGTGAAATAAGTCAGACACAAAAGGAGAGATATTGTTTGTCACCACTACTATGAACTCCCTAAACAATGTAAAATCAATGTCTTACAATGTAGAATACTGGGAACCTAGTGATAGACAGAAGGTAGTGAAGGGGGAATGATAACCTAATATATTCAGATATGTTAATGAGGGTGAATTTAAAGGTATGGGAATGGATAGGGGTGGTGATTGTTTGTTATTGGGAATAATAGTATCAGAGCTGTATGGAAGATGAACACAATTGAAATGGGTTGTTTAAAGGCACATATCCCACAGATCAGCACCATAAATATAGATAGGTACTTTCATGATATACTTCTAAGGTATGACACTGGTACAGAGAATTGACAACAGGGTGCTACATGGGAAAAATCTACCTATTGCATAGGAGGGACTATAATTAATAGGAATACCTTTCTAGTAAGACACAAATACTAGGGACAAATAATTAAGGGATTAAAAAAGCTATGGGGTGTTTTGTGTCATGAGAATTGTTTAAAATGGAGAGTGATGAGGAGTGCAAAATTAAGTGATGAAATTGAGCGATATTGATTATCATAGACAGAACATATGTTATATCAAATTAGGAACCCCCTACTTTGTTAAGTCAAGCCCTCGATCTTGAGGTTTGCTTTTGTGCAATTTATAGTTGTAAAGGGGATGCTAAGCCCACCTATACTTATGCCTAGGAGTCACCTCCAGTGAACCTCATTTGTTGCTCAAATGTGTACCATCTCTAAGCCAAATTCTGCAAATAAATTCATCACCCTGCCCCCAACATGGGACAGGACCCCCCAGGTGAATGAGTCTCCCTGGTGGCATGGGACACGGATAATGGACATGAGCCTAACCTGGACATCAAGGGATTGAGAATGCCTTTTTGACCAAAAGGGGGAAAAGAAAGGCAACAAAATAAGGTTTCAGTGGCTAAGAGATTTCAAATAGAGTCAAGAGGTTGTCCTGGAGGTTACTCCTATGCAAGCTTCCGCTAGATATCCCAAATGGCCACAGCATGGTAAATGCAAGTCAACAGTAGTCCTGAACACCATAAAGAATACCCAGGTCCCTATCTGAGACTCTAAAAAAGTTTCACTCACTAAGTTTATTCTTCAGAAATTTAATCCTCCAGAGTGTTCCTATGCCAGTTACATCCCAAAATCCAGAGGCAATAGACCATTCAAGAACATCATCCAGATGTGTCCCCTTTTCCCATATTGTCGACATCCCTTTTCAACATGAAAAAGTTAGGGTGATCACTGCCTAGACATCCCTGAAGATAGGGAACATGATTTAACTAGAGGAAGGGGTAGCAACAGACAAGGTAGAATTTAACAAAGGACTTTGAATTATGAATCTCTATATAATTTTCTTTTTCTTAGTTGCTAGGGTATTAGAATAGCTAGAAGGAAAGAAATGAAATGGTGGAACTGTAACCCGTAACATTCTTGGACATTTGCTCTATAGCTGCTTGTTAAATTGTAATTTGAAAGTTATTACCTTTTTGCGTATATGTTATATTTCACAATAAGGAAATAACTGAAAGTGTGGAACTGTAATCCATAACATTCTTTGAAATTTGCTCTCTAACTACTTGTTGTATTGCACTGGGAAAGTTATCACTTCTATGTAAACATGTTATATTCCACAATAAAAAAATTGAGGGAAAGTATAAAATATTCACAGATAAACAAACTGGGAGAGTTTGCCAAGAAGAGGTCAGCCCTACAAGCAATACTAAAAGAAGTTTTTCAGGCTGAAAGGAAAAGACAGGAGAGAGGGGCTTGGAGGAGAATGTAGAAATGAAGATTATCAGTAAGGGTAACTACAAGGATTAAAAGAGAGATAAAAATAAGATATCACATATAAAAATCAAAGGATAAAATGTTTAAAATAAGTATTCACTCTACAGTAGTATCATAGAATGTTAACGGATTACACTTTCCAATCAAAAGAAACAGATTGGCAGAACAGATTAAAAGAAAAAAAATATATATATGATCCATCTATATGCTGGCTACAAGAGACTCATCTGGAACCCAAGGACACAAATAGGTTGAAAGTGAATGACTGGGAAAAGATAGTCCACACAAACAGTAACTGAAAAAGAGCTGGGGTAGCTATTCTAAGATTGAAAAAAACAGACTTCAAATGCAAAACTGTTATAAGAAACAAAGAAAGATACAATATATAAATAATAAGGAATTCCACCAAGAAGAAATAACAATCATAAATATTTATACACCTAACCAGGGTGCCCCAAAATACATGAGGCAAACACTGGAAAAACTGAAGGAAGAAATAGACAACTCTTCAATATACCACTTTCAACAACAATTAGGACAACTAGACAGAGGAACAATAGGGAAACAGAGAACTTGAAGAATCTGTTAAATGAATGAGACTTAACAGACATATTCAGAACACTGCATCCCAAAACAGCAGTATAAACATTTCTTCTCCAGTGCTCATGGATCATTCTCCAGGATAGAACACATGTTGGGTCACAAAACAAGCATCAATAGATTTTATTTTATTTTATTATTATTGTTTTTGGCGTCCCTGGGTGGGCATGAAAATAGATTTTAAAAGATTAAAATTATACAGAGCACTTTCTCTGATCATAATGGAATGAACCTGGAAATCAATAACAAGCAGAGAACTGGAAAATCACAAATATATGGAGGTTAAACAATCAGTGGGTAAAAGAAGAAATTGCAAGAAAAATAAGTAGATAGCTAGAGACAAATGAAAATTAGAACACAACTCACCAAAACTTGTGGGATGCAGCAAAGGCAGTGCCAAGAGGGAAATTTATAACCCTAAATGCCAATGTTAAAAAAGAAGAAAGGGCTAAAATAAAAACCTAACAGCATACCTGGTGAAACTAGGAAAAGAAAAACACCAACTAATTCCAAAGCAAGCAGAAGGAAAGAAATAACAAAGATTAGAGCAGAAATAAATGAACTGAAAACAAAACAAAACAAAAAAAT
Organism: Choloepus didactylus; assembly: GCF_015220235.1. Taxonomy (NCBI): domain Eukaryota; kingdom Metazoa; phylum Chordata; class Mammalia; order Pilosa; family Megalonychidae; genus Choloepus; species Choloepus didactylus. Next base: position 100,786,014 of record NC_051310.1, read on the forward strand.
AGAATTAACAAAACCCGAAGTTGGTTCTTTGAGATCAATAAAATTGACAAATCTTTTAGCTAGACTGATAAAGAAAAAAAAAGAGAGAAGATGCAAATAAAATCAGAAAGGGGGGGGGGAAGAGAGCATTACTTCTGACCCCACAGAAATAAAAAGGATCATAGGAAGATACTATGAACAACTGTATGCCAAAAATTAGACAACCTAGATGAAATGGACAAATTCCTAGAGACACACAAACAGCCAACGCTGATTCGAGAAGAAATAGAAGACCTCAAGAGATCAATTACAAGTAAAGAGATTACGTCAGTCAGCCAAAATCTCAGGCCACCAGGACCACTGGCAACATGTCTCTCCTGGCACTTCCCACCCTTCCAAGGGCTCACCCTGCACTCCCCCACCTGAGGGACCCATGCCAGGCCTGGAGGAGACCAGGCAGGACCCCCAGGCACAAAGCTGCTCAAGCCCGTAGAAGGCCTTCTGCCAGGCCTGCACAGCCTGAATGTCAGGGACAGCCCACTGCAGGGGTTCCTGAGGAGGCACCCAGTCAAGAGGTGAGGAGGCAGAGAATGAGCCTCTGGCCATGTTGCAAAGGCCTCTCTGTTGGGCCGTGTGGACTGTGGTGCTGTGTCCACATTGAATGCAAGATCTTCCACCTGCGGGACTGACATGGAGGCGCCTGTGGCTCTGGGACAACTTGGGGAGTGTACACAATCTGTGAAGATTCACTGTGGTGAAATTAATGAATGCATGAATCAACCAATCAGTTTTCTAGGCTATCCGTGCACCAAGCAGCCAATGCTGAGGATGGAGAAAGAAGCCAAGAGATTCAAGGCTTGTCCACAATTTCCTTACCTGCCCCTTGTCATGTATACCAAAACCTTCACCTGGAAATAACCCCCACAGTTCAACTAACAGAAACATGTAGTGCTCTAAGGGAAACAGGGGAAGACTCTCATATCCTAAATGCAAATATAAGAAGGCTATTGCTATCTTTCAGAGTGTTCTTATGCCAGATAAATCCAAAAACCCAGAGGCAACAGCCTCTTCAAGAACATCAACCAGATGCACCCCCCTTTCCCATAATGTTGACACCTCTTTTCAGCATGAAAAGTTAGGGTGGTTACTGCCTAGACATCCCTGAAGATCAGGAAAGAGATTACACTAAAGGAAGGGGTAGCAACAGACAAGACAGAATTTAGCAAAGGATTACAAATACTGAATCTTTATATAAGGAAATAAGGAAATAACAAGGAAATAACTGAAACTATGGTACTGTAACCCATAACATTCTTGGAAATTTCCTATATAACTATACTTGTTAAATTGTACTTTGAAAGTTATCACCTTTCTGCATATATATTTCACAATAAGGAAATAACTGAAATTGTAGAACTGTAATCCATAACATTCTTTGAAATTTGCTCTCTACCTACTTTTTAAATCACACTTTGAAAGTTATCACTTTTACATATATGTTATATTCTCCCACAAAAAAAAATGAAAGGAAAAAAAAACATCCAAACAAAGAAAAGCCCAAGACAAATGGCTTCACAGGTGAATTCTACTGATCATTCCAAGAAGAATTAATACCAATCCTGCTCAAACTCTTCCAAAAAATGGAACAGAAGGGAAAAATACTTCATTCATTCTATGAAGGCAACATCACCCTAATATCAAACCTGGGTAAAGATAACACAGAAAAGTACAGACCAATTTCTCTAATGAATATAGATGCAAAAATCCTCAGCAAAATACTTGCAAATCAAATCCAACAGCACATTAAGAGAATATACACCATGATCAAGTGGGTTTTATCCCAGATATGCAAGGGTGGGTCAACACAAGAAAATCAACTAACATAACACACTACATTAACAAATCAAAGGGAAAAAACCACATGATCATCTTGATTGATACGGAAAAGGCATTTGAGAAAGTCTGGCACCCTTTCTTGATAAAAACACTTTGAAAGATAGGAATAGAAGGAAACTTCCTCAACATTGTAAAGGGCATATATGAAAAATCCACAGCTAACATCATACTCAATGGTGAAAGACTGAAAGCCTTCTCTCTAAGATCTGGAACAAGACAAAGATGCCCAGTCATTGTGCTAGATGTCCTTGCTAGAACAATTAGGCAAGAAAAATAAATAAAAGCCATCTAAATTGGAAAGGAAGAAACAAAACTTTCACCATTTGCAGATGATATGATCCTATACACAGAAAGTCCTGAAAAATCTACAACAGAGCTCACAGAGCTAATAAATCAATTCAGGATAGTGGTGGGTTATAAAATCAACACCCCAAAATCAGTAGTGTTTCTACAGACAAGCAATGAAAAATCAATAGTAAAAATCAAGAAAAAAACCCATTCACAATAGAAACTAAAAGAATCAAATATTTATGAATAAATCTAACCAAGGATGTAAAGGACTTGTACACAGAAAACTGCAAAACATAGCTAAAAGAAACTTAAAAAGACCTAAATAAATGGAAGGCCATTCCATGTACATGGATTGGAAGACTAAATACCATCAATCCTACCCAAAGCAGTTTATAAATTCACCTCAGTCCCAATCAAAATTCTAACAACCTTTTTTGAAGAAATGGAAAACCAATCATCAAATTTATATGGAAGAGTAAGGGGCCCTGAATAGCTAAAGCCATCTTGAAAAAGAAGAATGAAGTTGGAGGACCCACACTTCCTAATCTTAAAACTTATTACAGAGGCGGGGCAAGATGGCAGACTGGTGAGCTGTATGTTTTAGTTACTCCTCCAGGAAAGTAGGTAAAAAGCCAGGAACTGCGTGGACTGGACACCACAGAGCAATCTGTCTTTGGGCATACTTCATACAACACTCATGAAAACGTGGAACTGCTGAGATCACCGAAATCTGTAAGTTTTTGCGGCCAGGGGACCCGCGCCCCTCCCTGCCAGGCTCAGTCCCGGGGGAGGAGGAGCTGTCAGCTCCAGGAAGGAGAAGGGAGAATTGCAGTGGCTGCTCTCATCGGAAACTCATTCTACTGATTCAAACTCCAACCATAGATAGACTGAGGCCAGACACCAGAGACTCTGAGAGCAGCCAGCCCAGCAGAGAGGAGACGGGCATAGAAGGAAAACAACACGAGAAGCTCCAAAGTAAAAGCAGAGGATTTTTGGAGTTCTGGTGAACACAGAAAGGGGAAGGGCGGAGATCAGGCCTTGAGGCGCATATGCAAATCCCGAAGCAAGGCTGATCTCTCTGCCCAGGGCACCTTTCCTTAATGGCCCTGGTTGCTTTGTCTATTAGCATTTCAATAACCCATTAGATCTCTGAGGAGGGCCGTTTTTTTTTTTTTTTTTTTTTTTTTTTTTTTTTTTTTTTAAATCCTTTTTGCTTTTTCTAAAACAATTACTCTAAGAAGCTCAATACAGAAAGCTTCAAAGAATTGAAATTTGGGCACGTCAAGTCAAGAGCAGAACTAAGAGAGCTCTGAGACAAAAGGCAATAATCCAGTGGCTGAGAAAATTCACTAAACACCACAACTTCCCAAGAAAAGGGGGGTGTCCGCTCACAGCCACCATCCTGGTGGACAGGAAACACTCCTGCCCATCGCCAGCCCCATAGCCCAGAGCTGCCCCACACAACCCAGTGTGACGGAAGTGCTTCAAATAACAGGCACACACCACAAAACTGGGCGTGGACATTAGTCTTCCCTGCAACCTCAGCTGAATGTCCCAGAGCTGGGAAGGGGGAGCAGTGTGAATTAACAGAGCCCCATTCAGCCATCATTTGAGCAGACTGGGAGCCTCCCAACACAGCCCAGCAGCCCAGAACTGCCCTGGGGGGACGGCACTCACCTGTGACATAGCACAGTCATCCCTCAACAGAGGACCCGGGGTGCACAGCCTGGAAGAGGGGCCCACTTGCAAGTCTCAGGAGCCATACGCCAATACCAAAGACTTGTGGGTCAGTGGCAGAGACAAACTGTGGCAGGACTGAACTGAAGGATTAGACTATTGCAGTAGCTTTAAAACTCTAGGATCATCAGGGAGATTTGATTGTTAGGGCCACCCCCCCTCCCCGACTGCCCAGAAACACGCCCCACATACAGGGCAGGCAACACCAACTACACACGCAAGCTTGGGACACCAATTGGGCCCCACAAGACTCACTCCCCCACTCACCAAAAAGGCTAAGCAGGGGAGATCTGGCTTGTGGAGAACAGGTGGCTCGTGGACGCCACCTGCTGGTTAGTTAGAGAAAGTGTACTCCACGAAGCTGTAGATCTGATAAATTAGAGATAAGGACTTCAACTGGTCTACAAACCCTAAAAGAACCCTATCAAGGACAGCAAATGCCACGAGGCCAAAAACAACAGAAAATTATAAAGCATATGAAAAAACCAGACGATATGGATAACCCAAGCCCAAGCACCCAAATCAAAAGACCAGAAGAGACACACCTAGAGCAGCTACTCAAAGAACTAAAGATGAACAATGAGACCCTAGTACGGGATATGAAGGAAATCAAGAAGACCCTAGAAGAGCATAAAGAAGACATTGCAAGACTAAATAAAAAAATGGATGATCTTATGGAAATTAAAGAAACTGTTGACCAAATTAAAAAGATTCTGGACACTCATAGTACAAGACTAGAGGAAGTTGAACAACGAATCAGTGACCTGGAAGATGACAGAATGGAAAATGAAAGCATAAAAGAAAGAATGGGGAAAAAAATTGAAAAACTCGAAATGGACCTCAGGGATATGATAGATAATATGAAGCGTCCGAATATAAGACTCATTGGTGTCCCAGAAGGGGAAGAAAAGGGTAAAGGTCTAGGAAGAGTATTCAAAGAAATTGTTGGGGAAAACTTCCCAAATCTTCTAAACAACATAAATACACAAATCATAAATGCTCAGCGAACTCCAAATAGAATAAATCCAAAAAAACCCACTCCGAGACATATACTGATCACACTGTCAAACATAGAAGAGAAGGAGCAAGTTCTGAAAGCAGCAAGAGAAAAGCAATTCACCACATACAAAGGAAACAGCATAAGACTAAGTAGTGACTACTCAGCAGCCACCATGGAGGCGAGAAGGCAATGGCACGATATATTTAAAATTCTGAGAGAGAGGAATTTCCAGCCAAGAATACTTTATCCAGCAAAGCTCTCCTTCAAATTTGAGGGAGAGCTTAAATTTTTCACAGACAAAGAAATGCTGAGAGAATTTGCTAACAAGAGACCTGCCCTACTGGAGATACTAAAGGGAGCCCTACAGACAGAGAAACAAAGACAGGACAGAGAGACTTGGAGAAAGGTTCAGTACTAAAGAGATTCGGTATGGGTACAATAAAGGATATTAATAGAGAGAGGGAAAAATATGGCAAACATAATCCAAAGGATAAGATGGCCGATTCAAGAAATGCCTTCACGGTTTTAACGTTGAATGTAAATGGATTAAACTCCCCAATTAAAAGATATAGATTCGCAGAATGGATCAAAAAAAATGAACCATCAATATGTTGCATACAAGAGACTCATCTTAGACACAGGGACACAAAGAAATTGAAAGTGAAAGGATGGAAAAAAATATTTCATGCAAGCTACAGCCAAAAGAAAGCAGGTGTAGCAATATTAATCTCAGATAAAATAGACTTCAAATGCAGGGATGTTTTGAGAGACAAAGAAGGCCACTACATACTAATAAAAGGGGCAATTCAGCAAGAAGAAATAACAATCGTAAATGTCTATGCACCCAATCAAGGTGCCACAAAATACATGAGAGAAACATTGGCAAAACTAAAGGAAGCAATTGATGTTTCCACAATAATTGTGGGAGACTTCAACACATCACTCTCTCCTATAGATAGATCAACCAGACAGAAGACCAATAAGGAAATTGAAAACCTAAACAATCTGATAAATGAATTAGATTTAACAGACATCTACAGGACATTACATCCCAAATCACCAGGATACACATACTTTTCTAGTGCTCACGGAACTTTCTCCAGAATAGATCATATGCTGGGACATAAAACAAGCCTCAATAAATTTAAAAAGATTGAAATCATTCAAAGCACATTCTCTGACCACAATGGAATACAATTAGAAGTCAATAACCATCAGAGACTTAGAAAATTCACAAATACCTGGAGGTTAAACAACACACTCCTAAACAATCAGTGGGTTAAAGAAGAAATAGCAAGAGAAATTGCTAAATATATAGAGACGAATGAAAATGAGAACACAACATACCAAAACCTATGGGATGCAGCAAAAGCAGTGCTAAGGGGGAAATTTATAGCACTAAACGCATATATTAAAAAGGAAGAAAGAGCCAAAATCAAAGAACTAATGGATCAACTGAAGAAGCTAGAAAATGAACAGCAAACCAATCCTAAACCAAGTACAAGAAAAGAAATAACAAGGATTAAAGCAGAAATAAATGACATAGAGAACAAAAAAACAATAGAAAGGATAAATATCACCAAAAGTTGGTTCTTTGAGAAGATCAACAAGATTGACAAGCCCCTAGCTAGACTGACAAAATCAAAAAGAGAGAAGACCCATATAAACAAAATAATGAATGAAAAAGGTGACATAACTGCAGATCCTGAAGAAATTAAAAAAATTATAAGAGGATATTATGAACAACTGTATGGCAACAAACTGGATAATGTAGAAGAAATGGACAATTTCCTGGAAACATATGAACAACCTAGACTGACCAGAGAAGAAATAGAAGACCTCAACCAACCCATCACAAGCAAAGAGATCCAATCAGTCATCAAAAATCTTCCCACAAATAAATGCCCAGGGCCAGATGGCTTCACAGGGGAATTCTACCAAACTTTCCAGAAAGAACTGACACCAATCTTACTCAAACTCTTTCAAAACATTGAAAAAAATGGAACACTACCTAACTCATTTTATGAAGCTAACATCAATCTAATACCAAAACCAGGCAAAGATGCTACAAAAAAGGAAAACTACCGGCCAATCTCCCTAATGAATATAGATGCAAAAATCCTCAACAAAATACTTGCAAATCGAATCCAAAGACACATTAAAAAAATCATACACCATGACCAAGTGGGGTTCATTCCAGGCATGCAAGGATGGTTCAACATCAGAAAAACAATCAATGTATTACAACACATTAAAAACTCGAAAGGGAAAAATCAATTGATCATCTCAATAGATGCTGAAAAAGCATTTGACAAAATCCAACATCCCTTTTTGATAAAAACACTTCAAAAGGTAGGAATTGAAGGAAACTTCCTCAACATGATAAAGAGCATATATGAAAAACCCACAGCCAGCATAGTACTCAATGGTGAGAGACTGAAAGCCTTCCCTCTAAGATCAGGAACAAGACAAGGATGCCCGCTGTCACCACTGTTATTCAACATTGTGCTGGAAGTGCTAGCCAGGGCAATCCGGCAAGACAAAGAAATAAAAGGCATCCAAATTGGAAAAGAAGAAGTAAAACTGTCATTGTTTGCAGATGATATGATCTTATATCTAGAAAACCCTGAGAAATCAACGATACACCTACTAGAGCTAATAAACAAATTTAGCAAAGTAGCGGGATACAAGATTAATGCACATAAGTCAGTAATGTTTCTATATGCTAGAAATGAACAAACTGAAGAGACACTCAAGAAAAAGATACCATTTTCAATAGCAACTAAAAAAATCAAGTACCTAGGAATAAACTTAACCAAAGATGTAAAAGACCTATACAAAGAAAACTACATAACTCTACTAAAAGAAATAGAAGGGGACCTTAAAAGATGGAAAAATATTCCATGTTCATGGATAGGAAGGCTAAATGTCATTAAGATGTCAATTCTACCCAAACTCATCTACAGATTCAATGCAATCCCAATCAAAATTCCAACAACCTACTTTGCAGACTTGGAAAAGCTAGTTATCAAATTTATTTGGAAAGGGAAGATGCCTCGAATTGCTAAAGACACTCTAAAAAAGAAAAACGAAGTGGGAGGACTTACACTCCCTGACTTTGAAGCTTATTATAAAGCCACAGTTGCCAAGACAGCATGGTACTGGCACAAAGATAGACATATAGATCAATGGAATCGAATTGAGAATTCAGAGATAGACCCTCAGATCTATGGCCGACTGATCTTTGATAAGGCCCCCAAAGTCACCGAACTGAGCCATAATGGTCTTTTCAACAAATGGGGCTGGGAGAGTTGGATATCCATATCCAAAAGAATGAAAGAGGACCCCTACCTCACCCCCTACACAAAAATTAACTCAAAATGGACCAAAGATCTCAATATAAAAGAAAGTACCATAAAACTCCTAGAAGATAATGTAGGAAAACATCTTCAAGACCTTGTATTAGGAGGCCACTTCCTAGACTTTACACCCAAAGCACAAGCAACAAAAGAGAAAATAGATAAATGGGAACTCCTCAAGCTTAGAAGTTTCTGCACCTCAAAGGAATTTCTCAAAAAGGTAAAGAGGCAGCCAACTCAATGGGAAAAAATTTTTGGAAACCATGTATCTGACAAAAGACTGATATCTTGCATATACAAAGAAATCCTACAACTCAATGACAATAGTACAGACAGCCCAATTATAAAATGGGCAAAAGATATGAAAAGACAGTTCTCTGAAGAGGAAATACAAATGAACAAGAAACACATGAAAAAATGTTCAGCTTCACTAGCTATTAGAGAGATGCAAATTAAGACCACAATGAGATACCATCTAACACCGGTTAGAATGGCTGCCATTAAACAAACAGGAAACTACAAATGCTGGAGGGGATGTGGAGAAATTGGAACTCTTATTCATTGTTGGTGGGACTGTATAATGGTTCAGCCACTCTGGAAGTCAGTCTGGCAGTTCCTTAGAAAACTAGATATAGAGCTACCATTCGATCCAGCGATTGCACTCCTCGGTATATACCCGGAAGATCGGAAAGCAGTGACACGAACAGATATCTGCACGCCAATGTTCATAGCAGCATTATTCACAATTGCCAAGAGATGGAAACAACCCAAATGTCCTTCAACAGATGAGTGGATAAATAAAATGTGGTATATACACACGATGGAATACTACGCGGCAGTAAGAAGGAACGATCTGGTGAAACATATGACAACATGGATGAACCTTGAAGACATAATGCTGAGCGAAATAAGCCAGGCACAAAAAGAGAAATATTATATGCTACCACTAATGTGAACTTTGAAAAATGTAAAACAAATGGTTTATAATGTAGAATGTAGGGGAACTAGCAGTAGAGAGCAATTAAGGAAGGGGGAACAATAATCCAGGAAGAACAGATAAGCTATTTAACGTTCTGGGGATGCCCAGAAATGACTATGGTCTGTTAATTTCTGATGGTTGTAGTAGGAACAAGTTCACTGAAATGTTGCTATATTATGTAACTTTCTTGGGGTAAAGTAGGAACATGTTGGAAGTTAAGCAGTTATCTTAGGTTAGTTGTCTTTTTCTTACTCCCTTGCTATGCTCTCTTTGAAATGCTCTTTTATTGTATGTTTGTTTTCTTTTTAACTTTTTTTTTCATACAGGTGATTTGAAAAAAGAAGGGAAAGTTAAAAAAAAAAAAAAAGAAAAAAAAAAGAAAAAAGACAAACAAGGGGAAAAAAAAAAAAAAAAAAAAGATTTAGTGCCCCCTTGAGGAGCCTGTGGAGAATGCAGGGGTATTCGCCTACCCCACCTCCATGGTTGCTAACATGACCACAGACATAGGGGACTGGTGGTTTGATGGGTTGAGCCCTCTACCATAAGTTTTACCCTTGGGAAGACGGTTGCTGCAAAGGAGAGGCTAGGCCTCCCTGTATTTGTGCCTAAGAGTCTCCTCCTGAATGCCTCTTTGTTGCTCAGATGTGGCCCTCTCTCTCTGGCTAAGCCAACTTGAAAGGTGAAATCACTGCCCTCCCCCCTACGTGGGATCAGACACCCAGGGAAGTGAATCTCCCTGGCAACGTGGAATATGACTCCCAGGGAGGAATGTAGACCTGGCACCGTGGGACGGAGAACATCTTCTTGACCAAAAGGGGGATGTGAAAGGAAATGAAATAAGCTTCAGTGGCAGAGAGATTCCAAAAGGAGCCGAGAGGTCACTCTGGTGGGCACTCTTATGCACACTTTAGACAACCCTTTTTAGGTTCTAAAGAATTGGGGTAGCTGGTGGTGGATACCTGAAACTATCAAACTACAACCCAGAACCCATGAATCTCAAAGACAGTTGTATAAAAATGTAGCTTATGAGGGGTGACAATGGGATTGGGAAAGCCATAAGGACCAAACACCACTTTGTCTAGTTTATGGATGGATGTGTAGAAAGGTAGGGGAGGGAAACAGACAGACAAAGGTACCCAGTGTTCTTTTTTACTTCAATTGCTCTTTTTCACTCTAATTATTATTCTTGTTATTTTTGTGTGTGTGCTAATGAAGGTGTCAGGGATTGATTTAGGTGATGAATGTACAACTATGTAATGGTACTGTAAACAATCGAAAGTACAATTTGTTTTGTATGACTGCGTGGTATGTGAATATATCTCAATAAAATGATGATTTAAAAAAAAAAAAAAAAAAAAAAAACTTATTACAAAGCCAAAGTAATCAAAACAGCATGGGACAGGCCCAAAGATAGATATACAGACCAAAAGAATCAAATTGTGAGTTCAGAAATCAACCCTTATATTTATGGCCAACTGATTTTTGACAAGGTGGCACAGATCACTCAATTGGGAAAGAATAGTGTTTTTAACAAATGGTGCTCCGAAAACTGGATTTCCATTTGTGAAAAAAAAGGAGGAGGACCCCTTATACACCCTATACAAAAAAAAACTCAAAATGGGTCAAAGACCTAAATATAAGAGGTAGATCTATCGAACTCCTAAAAAAAAAGTAGGGAAGCATCTTCAGGACCTTGTGGTAGGCAACGGTTTCCTTAGACTTGATACCCAAAGGACAAGCAACAAAAGAAAAAAATAGATAAATGGGACCTCCTCAAAATTAAAAACTTTTGTGCCTCAAAGAACTTCATCATGAAAGTAAAATGACAGCCTATACAAAGGGAGAAAATATTTGGAAATCACATATCCAATAAAGGTTTAATACACATAATATACAAAGAAATCCTTCTATTTAAAACCAAACAACCCAAATTTTTAAAATGGGCAAAAGATTTGAATAGACATCTCTCCAAAGAAGATATATAAATGGCCAGAGAACACAGTAAAAATGCTCAAAACCATTAACCATCAGGGAAACGCAAATCAAAACCACAATGAGATACCATTTCATACCCATTAGAATGGTTGCTATTAAAGAAATAGAAAATAAGTGTTGGAGAGGATGTAGAGTTAAAGGAACACTCATTCATTGCTGGTGGCAACGTAAGATGGTGCAGCTGCTGTGGAACACAGTTTGGCAGTTCCTCAGGAAGCTAAGTATAGAATCACCATGTGACCTGGCAATTCCACTACTAGATATATACCCAAAATAATTGAAAGCAGAGACTCAAACAGATACTTGCATGCCAATGTTCACAGTGACATTATTCACAATTGCCAAAAGAGGGAAGCAACCCAAGTGCCCATCAATTGGCGAATGAATAAATAAAATGTAGTCTATACATACAATGGTATATTACTCAGCCATAAAAAGGAACGAAGTCCATACATGCAACAACATGGATGAATCTGGAAGACATCAAATGGGGTTAATAAATCCGACACAAGCCAGACACAAAAGGACAAATATTATATATCTTATTGATTTGAAATAATTAGAATAAATAAACTCACATAGTCAGAATTTAGAATATAGGTTACCAGGGGACAGGGTGGGGATAGGGAATGGGAAGTTAAGGTTTACAATGTATAGGGTTCCTATTTGGAGTGATGGAAATGTATTGGTAGTGGATGGTGGTGATGGTAGCACAACATCGTGAATGTAATTAACAGCACTGAAATATACATCCGAATGTGATTTACAGGGGAAATGTTAAGTTGTATATATGGTAATGGAATAAGAATTTTCAACAAAATTCATGGAGTTAATACTACACAAACACTGAACCCTAAGTTAAACCACAGACTAAAGTTAACAGTACAATCATAAAAATGTGCTGTTGTCAAGTGTAATAAATGTTCCGCACCAATGCAAGGGTGGTATATGGGAATCCTGTATTTTATGCATGATTGTTCTGTGAACGTACAACTTCTCTAATAAAGAAAAAAACACCCACAGGAAAAAAATTAGGAAAAAAAGAAAAAGATGAAAAGGATGGATGATGGGTTGTGATGTCAATATCAGGCAAAACAGAGTTTAAGGCAAAAATATATAGGACAATGAGAGCTCATTTTTTATCAATAAAGGGTATAATTTACATTGAAAATATCAAACCACTATATACCAAATAACATTGCATTAAAATATATAAACCAGACTTAGATAGGAAAAGTAATGGGCAAAAATACTTCAGTATTGGAGATTTAACAACACCTCTCAACATATGACAAATCTATAGTTGGCATAAAATGAATGAGGAAATAAAAGATGACAAAAATAACTAAAATAACAAAAGGTAACTTTTGAGTTCCCACAAAGCTAAATGCTTTATAGTTATCTCTGAACTTGACACGAATCCTAAAATTTAATGTTTTTAGGAATTCTTCCCAAAGATTGGAGAGAACTCCCTTCCTCTTGCTGGACCCTAATTAATTAATTGGTTCTTTTTATAAAGTTGAGAGTAAAAATCAAAAATCCAAGGGACAGAACTCAAACGCTTTTGTAAACAAGATTCTTTTATTTCTACTTAGGTTAATGTTATGTTGCGATCAGATATTATCTCCTATAGTTTCTAAGCGTCCCATGGGGAACACAGATGAATCTGGAAGACATCAAATACGATTAATAAACCCGACAGAAGCCAGACACGAAAGGACAAATATTGTATGATCTCACTGATTTGAAATAATTAGAATAAATAAACTAATATAATCAGAATATACAATACAGGTTATCAGTTATCAGTTATTTGAGATACTGAGAGGGAGGCAGCCCCTATTCTCTAAAAGAAATAATACAAGGTAGCAAGACTATTTAATTTCTCCAGATAGAGATTAAGATTGAAGACATCTGCAGAACATTCATTCTTCCATTTCCGTCCCTTTTTATCATTTACATAAGTTAGCTTTGGGGATGAAGTGACCAATGCTCTACAATACTGTGTTCTAAAAATACAGTTCATCAAGATCATCCCTTTCTAGATATAGAATTGTCATACAGCAAATAGACAAGCAGTCTCTTATTCTCCAATCAGATTTCTCCAGTGTCTCCCAGCTATGTATTATCATGCATTTTTACACATGAAAAATTTAAGATTCAAATCAGGGATTGGCAAACTACCCCTACTGGCAAATCTTGCCCTCTACCTCTTTTTATGTGGCTTGCAAGCTAAGAGTGGTTTTTATATTTTTTAATGCTTTGGAAAAAAAAAAGAACAATATTTTGTGATATGGGAAAATTACATGAAATTCAGTGGTAATAAATAGAGTTTTCTTGGGATACAGCCATGCTCATTTACCTATTGAGTAAAGCTATTTTGTATAGCTATTTTTGAACAACTATGTTTTCTTGCTACCTGCAAAAGAAATTAATATTTCTTAAAGAAAAGAAGTATGAGTAAAAAAACTACAAGAAACAAAAAACAGATTGTCATCAGCAGATCAAAACACTTGAGGGTTCTCTGAAAGACGGAAAATAAATGAATGGTATTTACAGAATGTTCCAGTTTGCTAATGCTGCCAGAATGCAAAACACCAGAAATAGACCAGCTTTTATAAAGGGGGTTCATTTGGTTACAAAGTTACAGTCTTAAAGCCATAAAGTGTCCAAGGTAAGTCATCAACAATCAGGTACCTTCACTGGAGGATGGCCAATGGTGTCCGGAAAACCTCTGTTAGCTGGGAAGGCAAGTGGCTGGCGTCTGCTCCAGAATTCTGGTTTCAAAATGGCTTTCTCCCAGGACATTCCTCTCTAGGCTGCAGTTCCTCAAAAATGTCACTCTTAGTTGCTTTTGGGGTGTTTTCCTCTCTTAGCTTCTCTGGATAAGAGTCTGCTTTCAACAGCTGTCCTCAAACTGTCTCTCATCTGCAGCTCCTCTCTCAGCTCCTGAGCATACTTCAAAGTGTCCCTCTTGACTGTAGCAAGCTCACTCCTTCTGTCTGAGCTCATATAGTGCTCCAGTAAACTGATCAAGGCCCACGCTGAATGGGCGGGGCCAAAGCTCCATGGAATTATCCAATGAAAGATCTTGCCCACAGTTGAGTAAGCACATCTCCACGGAAACATCCAATCAAAAATCTCCAACCCAATCAACACCAATATGTTTCCTGCCCACACAAGACTGCATCAAAGATAATGGCATTTTGGGGGACAAAATACATCCAAGCCAGCACACAGAAGAAACAAGTACAACCCAAATACATTCAGAAAAGGACTACAGAAAAAAGATGCAGTTCTGGGGATGCTCCAAGCTTAGAGGCAATGAATAAAATCAGATGGGTGCCCTGTATCAACTGTTAGAGAAAATGATAGGGAAAACGATAGAGAGATTTAATTCAAAACATCTAGGCAGATCAGTCTCTTCACTGAATCTTCCATTTGTGCTGTTAAGCAACAGGCAACTGACAAGTTTGCCCCAGGTTGGAATGCTTGATCATCAATGCATAAAATATCTGGCTGGCAGAGCCCTGGTGGCTGAAGGGGATTGAAGAAGAGGTTATGCAGAAACCTCATCCACAGGCTGACAAGCAGAAAGTTTCAAATTCAGAAATAACACAAAACTAAGAACCAGCAAATATTTAAGGAAAGCCAATACCATGAAAACATAGGTAGTGAATTAGGGCAAAGTAATTCACTCTGGCACTAGTGTAAAAAGGCAAAGGAGAGAAAATCATGACCGACAAGTTAAGAGAAAGGAAGGACAGATCCACAAGATCCAACAGGAGTCTAAAAGAATTCCAAACAGGAAGAGAGACTAGATGAGGAGGAAATGAATCATTATTATTTTTTCCCTTCTGTTATTCAAATATAAATAACTGATGTATAATTTTTTAAAAAGAAAAATGAAATAGTCAAACTCCTATCAGACAGCTCTCAAATACAGAGACAAGGGGGAATATGAAAGCATTCCAGTATTGGTTAGGCAGGATCTAGATTTTCTAGCACTGACTGAATCTAAAAATACATTTAAATATATGGTAAAACTGTAAGAGAAGCAATTAGAAGATTAGAAATGAAGATGCAAAAGTTTCCAAATGACTAGAAGTTAAAAAATAAAAAGAGAGAAAACAAAGAAAAATTGCTCAATCTAGAAAGAACCATAAAGGGCAAAAAGAAAGAAGAAATCATAGTAAACTTTAAAAGCATAAAATAAGTTGGTAATAACTCCACAAAATCAACAATCACAATCAATATAAATGCATAAATTCAAAGATTAATAGACAGACACTCTTAAATTGAGTAAAATAACAGAACAAAACACCCTTCTAGCTTTTTTCAAGAGACATACCTAGACAAACTGGAGATGTTAAAAATAATAAAAGAATAGAAAAAGATACTGTGGCCAAATGCTAAAGCACATATGGCAATAATAATATCATAAAATAGATTTCAAGGCAAAAATCATTAAATGGGATAAAGAGGAATGGTTCATAATTATAAAAGGCATAATCCACTAAGAAAAAAATAATAGTTATAGATCTTTATAATTCTAACAATACTGATTTGAAATCAGTATATAAAATAAAAATGGATAGAAAAGAAATACAAGAAGAAATGGGTAAATCCATAAATCACACTTTAAAATTTTAACATACTTTTCTGAAATTACCAGTTGAGGTACAATCCCAAAAAGTAATAACATACTTAACAAACTGGATTCAATAAAAATAGAACTTTGTATCCAAATAGGGAATATATACATTTTCAAACCACACAGGAAATCACAAAATAAAATATAAACGAGACTCCAGCTTTATAGATCACTTCACTCTTATGACTAGTCAAGTTGTGGTGAAACCAGTTTTTTTTCCATTTTGTCACCATGTACCCTCTGGACAATTTTGTAGTAGGAAGATATAATTCAAGCTACAACTACACATTTTGTCTTCAACTATTTCATTTAACTAACCAAAAAGTCCTCATGAAAGACCAATCTGAGCAAGAGAAGGCTTTGCACATTAAAAAAAAAGTTAACTTTATAAGAAGTTCCTGTATTTTTATAGAATGATAGACAAATGTTTACTCCTTATTTTAAAAAAAAAAAAACCTCTGATATTTTTACTGAATGGTGGAACCTTAGCTTCTAATCACCCAAGACTTTACTCTCACTACAAATTGGATAAAAGAAAACAAAATCAGTACTTTAGAAATATGACTATACAAGCCTTCCATATGAAAATATTCTGTCTAATTGGTAGAGAAGAATGGAGACGAGGTGCATCACATTTCTAAAAATAGAAAACAAATGGAAATCATTTTTCCACAATGCAATTTTCTGTGAAAGAGAACATGTATAACTACATCTTCTAAATGCTATGCAATGAGAAATAAGAGGATTTATTAAATACATAAAATGATAGATATCCCATTGTACCATTAATAGTAGTAATATCTTTGAACTTGGAAACTCAAACTCATTTCAACTTACAATAGGATTTCAGTGCAGGTTCAGAATGATGGAGTAGGAAGTTTTATAAATTGCTCCCTCCACTACAAAAAGAAGGAGCTGAGAAAAGAGACTGAAATTAACAAGGTGGTGACCCTGGAATGAGAATTGGCATTTAGAACAACTACATGAGTGCCAGAGGAAGCGAGAAGCTGCTGAGAGTTCAGCTTTTCTAAAACTAGCATTACCCTGATACCAAAGCCTGATAAAGACATCACAAAAAAAGAAAAGTACAGAACAACTTCCTCTAAGTATATAGAGGCAAAAATCCTCAACAAAATACTAGCAAACTGAATCCAACAGCACATTACAAAGATTATACACCATGACCAAGTTGGATCAAACCCAGGAATGCAAGGGTGGCTCAACATATGAAAATTAATCAATGTAATATACTACACAAATATAATGAAGGGGAAAAATGTGATTATCTCAATACATGCAGAAAAGGCATTCTACAAAACAAAACCTAGCACCCGTTCTTGATAAAAACACTCATAAAAGTAGGAATAGAAGGGAACTTTCTTAACATGATAAATACCTTTTATGAAAAACCCATAGCTAACATCATACTCAATAATAAAAGACTTAAGTTTTCCCCCTAAGATCAGGAATGAGACAAGGATGCCTGCTCTTACCATCGCTACAAGTTCTTGCCAGAGCAATCAGGCAAGAAAAAGACATAAAAGGTATTTAAATTGGAAAATAAAATATAAAACTATCTGTATTTGTAGACAACATGATTTTATATAGAGAACCCAAAGGAATCATCCACAAGAATACTATCAGAGCTAATAAATGAATTCAGCAAAGTGGCAGGGTACAAGATCAACATACAAAAAACAATTAGGTTCCTATACATTAGCAATGGACAATCCACAGAGGAAATTAAAAATACTATTTCATTTACAATAGCATCAAAAAGAATAAACTACCTAGGAATAAATTTAACCAAGGATACAAAAGACTTGTTTACCGAAAACTACACAACACTGCTGAAAGAAATTAAAGAAGACCTACATAAATGGCAATGTCTTCATGTTCTTTAATCCATGTTCATGGATTGAAGAGTTAACATTGTTGATATGTCAATATTACCCAAAGCAATGTACAAATTCAATATAATCCCTATTAAAACTCCAGCAGCTCTTTTTACAGAAATGGAAAAAGTGATCATCAAATTTATATGGAACTACAAGCGGCCCCACATAGCCAAAACAATCTTGAAAAATAACAGAATTGGAAGACTCACACTTCTCGATTTCAGATTGTATTACAAAGTGACAGTAATCAAAATAATGTGGCACAGGCACAAAGACATATAGATCAGTGGAACAGAATTTCAAGTCCAGAAATAGACACACATCGATGGCCAATTGTTTTTTGGCAAGAGTGCTAAGTACATGCAGTAGGGAAAGAATAATTTCTCCAATAAAAGGTGTTGGGAAGCTGGATATCCACAAGCAGAAGAATGAAGTTTAGACCCCTACCTCATACTGCATTAAAAAAAAACAAAAACAAAAACAAAAAAACATCACAAAATTGATAAAGGATCTAAATATAAGAGTTAAAAACTAAAACTCTTAGAAGGTAAGATAGGAGCAAATCTTTATGACCTGAGATTCAACAATGGATTCTTAAGATGACACCAAAAGTGTGAGCAACAAAAGAAACAATACATAAATCTGATTTCGTCAAAATTTAAAACTTTTGCTCATTGAAGGAAATTATCTAGAAGGTAAAAATACAACTGACAGAATGGGCAAAAATAGTGTCAAACCATATTTTGGTTAAGGGTTTAGTATCCAGAATATATAAAAACCTCCTACAATCCAACAACAAAAAGACAACCCAATTAAAAAATGGGAAAGAGATTTGAAAGACATTTCTCTGAAGAAGATAAACAAATGGCCAATAAGCACATGAAAAGGCGCTCAACATCAGGAGCCATTATAGAAATGCAAATCAAATCTCAATGAGATAACACCTCACACTCACCAGAATGACTGTTATTTAGAAAACAGAAAAAATGTCTCTCGAGCATGCAGACAAATAGGAACTCTTGTACACTGTTGGTAGGAATATAAAATGGTGCAGCCATTTTATATGGTGGAAAACAGATGGAATTTCCTCAAAAAGTTAAATACTATTTGGATCACATCTTGTCAATATGTGAATAAGTAACACAGAATTACCATAGGGACTCGACAATCCCACTTCAACTCAAAAGAATTAAAACCAGGGACTCAAAAAGATACTTGTACACAAATGTTCATAGCAGTGTTATTTACAATAGCCAGCACATGGAATCAACCCAAGGGTCCGTCAACAGATGAAAATGGATAAACAAAATATGGTATATACATATTTTCAGTCATAAAAAGGATTGAAGGTCTGATACATGCTACAACATGGATGAACCTTGAAAACATTACGCTAAGTGAAATAAACCAGATGCAAGGGGACAAATATTGCATGATCTCATTTATACGAAATTCCTGGAATAAGAAAAGTCATAGAGAAAGAGAGTAAATTACAGGTTACCCAGCAATGCTGCCTCCCATATTGATAGAAAATGGGCACCTGTACATAGTCAATTTAAGAAAAGCCAGAAAGCAGAATAACCATAGAAAGTAGAAAACAGACTCAACAAGCAGAAAAGACTTTACATTATAGGCATAAAAGTTACCCCCTAATAACAATACATTCTTAAAAATAAGAGTATATTTAAATATAGAAAAACTCAAGCTTTAAACCTTGTTTCAACCCTCTTCTCTAGAATGATCAAATCTCAGTAGAAACAGACCAAAAAGATTTTTCAGTCAATTGGTTAACTCAATTAAGTGGAAGACACAGTTAAGTAGGAGATAACCTTTAAGAATACAGTTAAGTGGCACAAACATTTAAGAATCTCCCACTTAGATGTTAGCTTTGCTAGTCTTATAGTATTAGTAGCTCTTTGTCAGGCTTGACTCAGGATGCATCAGGTAAGGAAAGCAGATTATCATTACATATGAAGCCAGCAAGAAAATTACAGCAGACCAATATATCTCACCACCTAAATAACTTCATATGTATTTAGATTCTATGAATAATAATAGAATCTCCAGTGTCAGACCCCTTCAGATTACTTTTGAATGTTTTGAGTTTTAGAATTTAATTTTTTTTTTTGAAAGTTCAGATTAAGATACTTTTACTTTTACTTTTTCTAGGAAGTAAAAAATACTATTTGGATCACATCTTGTCAAGATGTCAATAAGTAACAAAAATAAAATAAAATGCTAACTTTTCTTGTAGGCCAAATATAATTTTTCTATAAAATACATCCAAATAAATATGTCTATTCTCCTTAGCTGCATATTTTCCTTTTGTTGGTATTCAAAACTTTCCCTAAAATATAAAAAGCTGCACACATGGCTATTACCACTAATTAGTTTTAAAGGCAAAAATGGAGAAGCAAAATCTTGAACCTCATATGCTTGAGTCAACAATATGGAATAAAAATTTTTCCTTAAATGATAAACAAAACATAAAAGGACAACTGGGAGAAAAAGCACATATTCTGATATAAAGCAATTAGAGTAAAACATCACTTCAAAAATAAAAACTTACTAGCAGTCGATGATATAAAACTAAAAGGTTAGTCTATATAAAAGCCAAGACTGTGCATATTCAACCTATTCTACTCGACCTCAGCAATTTCTTTCTGAAGACTTTAGTTGGAACAATTTTTAGCATTTCTTACTGTATAACTGAGCATGGCAGCAAATTTCAAAAGGTGTTCCCTAATTATACTAAAAGTACAATGCTGAGCTATTCTGACATTCTATTCCAAAAAAATTTAAAAAAAGTAAACTGGACCTCATATTGAGTATCAATTGTAACACTTCAATTATACACTTTTACATGTGAATCAGTCTGTTGTAAAAAGTTTTAAAACCTTTTCCTCATGTCATATCACCATTGTTTACTAATAAAACACCATGGCTTTAGAAAAAACCATCCCTGACATTGTAGCACATATAATGTTATCAGTTTAGAATGCTTTGGGTTGTAGGTAACAGAAAACCCAGTTCACAACAGCATAAACAGGGTTCATTTCTCTCAGAAGACAAGTAGTCTTGAGGTGAGTGAACGTTAAGGTTGGTTTACTAATCAGCGATGCCATCAATATTTTCAATATTTTTCCTCTACCATCCCTAGTGTATTAACTTCTTGTACTCATATTTATTGCCTATTGGTTCCAAGATGGTCACTGTAGCTCCAGGAATCACATCTAAGGCCAAGTCTGATCTTTTTATCAGAAAAAGGGAAAACATTCCACAAAGCTCCCCAGCAAGCTCTTGAGCTAGAATTGTAGCAGTAAGAAAAGCTGGAAAATCAAATATTTAGCTTTTTTAATTTTTATGGTAGGTGTAAAGAATATTGGATTGCCACAGTCTACCCAATATGCACACGCACACTTCCTCTTATACAAATAACCTCTCTTCAGGGAAGACAATCCCAGTATCTCATCCAATGTCTGCATCCAGCTTGAAGCAAAATATCTAGGTGATATAATGGGGAAAACAAAAGAATAGGGTAACCTGAATAAAAATTCCCATTCAGAAAATGGGAAAATAAAAAGCCCACAATGGTCAACAGTCCACAATACATATCTTGCTGGACAGAAATCACAAAGATTCCCTGGCAGGTGATAAAATGAATTCCTTGGTTAGTCAATCTGGCAGCAACTCCCTTATGTCCCAGGAGGATCTGCTTCATGCCATATCTAAGGTAGGTTTCAAAGTGGATGTCCTTCCCTGGAACTGTATGGCTTTGTAGCTGACTTCATATAAGTTTGATTTAAAGAGGAGGGGATGAGAATTGCTTTAAGGGTAAAAACAATAATTGCCAACTTTGTAATATCATTCCCTCCAAAACATATCAAGCTTCTAATCTTTTTGTTTCAGATCAATTCCATGTATGAGTAACCACAACCAAAAAAACATTTCTAGAAATATTTTTTAGACTTGGAGAGTCTCATCTCTCAACTGCTGACTTCCAAGCTCTTATGATAGATTTGAGGCAATTCTGACAATAGCTTTAGGTGGGGAGGTACTATCTTTAGTCCCGGTGACATTCCAAATTATGGGGCTCTTTGTTGATTCAAAGACAAAGACAAAGCTGTATGTTTTCCCTTGTCTGCTTTCATGCTGGGGAGCACTAATTTGAATTTACCCTGCTCCTACAGGATCACACTAAAAGCCACAAGAAGTAGCCAACACATGGCAATATTCCACATTTTTCCTATCATTTCTCCCAACACTGCAGCCACGATTCTCACATAGTCAGCCTTCCATGGAACAGCAGGCAATGGTTTAATCGAATGCTTCGCTATCATATAATACGGTTTACAACTTTCCTCTATTTTTCCTCACATGACAGTAAGTCTGGAAGTACCCAAAGTTGGAAGAGCTATTCAACAATGTCCCAGACTCTTTCAGTCCTTTTCCATGGTCCTCAGCTTGTTTTTTTCAATCTCATATATAATATCTCATATTTGCAGGATGACTGCTAACAGCTCCAGACTCCATGTTTGCATTGAAGGCACAAAGAAAGGGGAAAGAGGAATGAATCAGCCATCCATGTCCTCTTTATCAGGAAAGCAAAAGACTTCCCCAAATTAGCAGACTTTCCTTTACAATCATTGGCAAAGGGGAATGAGATTATCATGGTGGCTTCAGTCGTGGCTTTTTGCTTGAAGCTGGGCACACTGCTTCCAACAAAATGAAATAAGCTGTTCTAGTTTGCTAATGCTGCGGAATGCAAAACACCAGAGATGGATTGGCTTTTATAAAAAGGGGGTTTATTTGGCTACACAGTTACAGTCTTAAGGCCATAAAGTATCCAAGGTAACACATCAGCAATCGGGTACCTTCACTGGAGGATGGCCAATGGCGTCCGGAAAACCTCTGTTAGCTGGGAAGGCACGTGGCTGGCGTCTGCTCCAAAGTTCTGGTTTCAAAATGGCTTTCTCCCAGGACGTTCCTCTCTAGCAAGCTTGCTCCTCTTCAAAATGTCACTCACAGCTGCACTGAGTTCCTTCTCTTTGAGTCAGCTCATTTATATGGCTCCACTGATCAAGTCCCACCCTGAATGGGTGGGGCCATGCCTCCATGGGAATATCTCATCAGAGTCATCACCCACAGCTGGGTGGGGCAAATTCCAAGCAAATCTAATCAGCACCAAAATGTCTGCCCCACAAGACTATATCAAAGATAATGGCGTTTGGGGGACACAATACATTCAAACTGACATATAAGCTATGGGGAATGGGTGGTAGAGAAGCTACACATAGATATTTAGAGTTTTACAAGAATGATTGAAAAAGAGAAACCAATCTCTGTTTGGTGAAATTTCAGGCAACATAAAGTGAAGTACAGAAAAAAACAAATGCAAAAACAAAAAAAAATCCCCACATGCTTCAGGCAGGTTATAGAGAAATATTTTGGGTAAAGAGATCCCCACTCAGGCAAACCCATCCTACTTTCGTGTCTATCCCTGAAATTAGGGGCCTTTAGCAATTCTGCTCTTCACAGACTCCCCTTCCTTCAATTCTGAACCCACAGATTCTCTAAAATACCCATGTTTATGAACAATTGTTTCTATGGCAGCAGAGCCCCTGCTGGTGGGGCACAGGGTTGGAGACTACTTATAAGTGAAAGACTGATAGTACATGCCAATAGCAGCTATTATTGATGAAATCCTTAGGGAACTTCCGAAAAAGATAAATATTGTTTAAAAAAACAAAAATGAGAAATATCCGAGGTGCTTATTGTTCACCAAGAAACCTCTTGATTATAATTTGGTTTTCTATCTAGGCCCACCACCTGGAAAAAAATACCCTGATCCTTCTGTTACAACTGGTTTCTGTAACAGTTTTATCTCATTGTAAATGAACACATTTGCATCTGATTTTACACAATAGGCTCATGAGGTTGTTGATCCTTTCGGGGACACTGACTGACCAGATCAAGTCTCTAAGACTGCAAGACTAAAAGATCAGACCTCAGGAAATTCACTAAGGTTATATCACCCAATGTGGTCTTTTGTACTGGCATGAATCTCTTTATTTAAAATGTTTATAGGAGCAATAAATCAATTTTCATTCCAGGTAGCTGCCATTTTCTTTGATATAAATTGTGCCTATAAATATACTCACCACCAACCAGTCAAACTGTAATCGTTTCCAAGCAGTGTAGGAGTTAAGAGCACGGACTTGGGAGCCAGATCCCAGTTCCAATGTAGAAAGTTCTACCCCATGAATGGTGCTCAACACTGGGCAAAAATCTTTGTGCCCACTTTCCTCATCTATACATGGGGGCTGGGAAGAGGGGGGATAGAATAATAGTACCCACTTCAAAGGGTTGTCCGAATATAAAATAAATTTATACATGTAAAGTACCAGGAACATAAGAAGCACTCAACAAGTGATAGCTATCATCATTACTCTTAATGCAAAATCTAAATAGAATATGGTTGCATTTTATGCAAATGTAAGTGGTTTGATTACAAAGATTCACTTCACATGCAAAATATGAAATAATGCAAATTTATCCAAATTAATACTTCATCAAGAATCACAGTTTCAAAGTTGGCTGGTGAGTGATTTATAAACTCTTTTAAGCTACTGCCACATGGCAATAGCAAACTTTCCATTCTTTACTGCCAAGAAAAGTCTTGAATTATGCATATCTCCTACAAAACGCTACAGCTCTGCACTGAGATGTAAAAGGGAGAGAGATAATAAAGCTTCCCAATCCCACTCTTCCTCGGTGTTGTCCCTTGCACTCTGGCTCTCCTGCAATTTTCCTATGTCTGGGACTTAGAAACCCAGTCTATAATCAATACTTAGGTAGGATAAGTCTCTGAACATTGTCCCAGAAAAATGCTTCTTGAAATAAGGGATCAGGCAGCACATGTGTGCCCCTCTCAGGGCTGGAGTAATTACCATTCCCTCCCATTTTCCTCATACACATAAGTGGTCATCCTTAGTATTTCCTTGCTCACAAAGAAATATCTTAATGGCTCTGATTTTCCTCTAACAGGTGTCTACTTTCCCCTTCCACCCAAATGATTCCTTCATTTCTATTTGCTCACCTCCATTAAACAACAAGCCTCGTTTTCCGTTTGCCTCTGACCCTCATGTTTTCACACTCAAACCCTCATAACCACACTCAATATACACCCAATTCCTCAACTTCCCAGACACTCTTCTTCCTTCTACACACAACCCTCCACCCTCACCCCACCTCACCCCCATCACTACCAACCATGTTTCTTTAAGGACAAACTCTTTTTATCCTAAATTTATTTTTCACTACTCTGCAGTTCATGCACATAAAGTGTAGTTCCTTAGATCACGAATTATTTCCTGGTGCCGATATAACTGCTTAGTCCTTCCTCTCTCCTACGTTTTGTGACTCAATAGAAAGAAGTAAGGAAGTGCCTTTTCTTTGCTCCCAAATGCCATTTTCAGACTATCACATTGTGGCCCACTTCTCCTTGTTTGAAATCTCCACCTCATGTCACAATCATACTTCAACACATTGCCCTTCAAATTTGTCCCCTCCATCCTCTCTAGTCTTGGTAGAGTCCACAATTTAATTTCTGTTGATGTTAACAGATTATTTATTTGGAGAGTATTACATGAACCAGAAAAATTAAACATATTAATGATGGTCACATGGTCAAGGAGGAAATAAGTTGAATAAAATACGTGGCTACTCCTGTGCTCATAAAACAGCCTCATAATTTTCCACACTGCCCTCAAAGTTCTGTAATTTTAGATATCCTCTCATTAGAAATATATCATGTTAGCTACTGCCTTAGACATAAATCACCATGTTTTTTAAAATAAATCATAGCACAAGGTTAGAAGGCCCTTAAGGAATTTCCTAGTGGTTTTCTAGTGGGTTTACAAGTTTTTCTTGGCAGACGATCAGGCTATTGTGAAGACCTAGAAAAGAAGATTCTGTCACTTTCCAAGGTAAATCAGTCCAGGCTTAAAAAAATCTTGGTTTCAAATTATTTCATTCTTCTAATCTAAATCTTTCCTGCTGCCTTTTCCCTGTGGAGATGGGAAAAAGACAGGCACCATCCTTAGTCTAACAGCGTCTCCTCTATTTGAGAAGTATTACTGTCACACCCTGGCCGGCAGTTTTCTAAGCTAAACAACGTGAGGTTTTCTCTAGACTCCTGTTCTCCAAAAAATTTCTTACCCTTCTTTAATTCTATTCAGATTATAAGTCACAAAGACTGGACTTAGATTTACCCAGTTTAGAGCTCTTTGTTTGTAGTATGTTTTTATAGGTGGTTAACACATAATCTTTGATGGTTAGGTTCATGTCAACTTGGCCAGGTGATGGTGTCCAGGTGTCTGGTCAAGCAAGCGCTGGCCTGACCATTATTGCAAGCACATTTGTGGCCAGTTAATAAGCCAGAAGGCTGGTTTATTAAATCATCAATCAATTGACTGCATCTGTGGCTGATTATATCAATGAAGGGCATGTCTTCCACAATAAGAGAATTCAATCAGCTGGATTTAATCTAATCAGTTGAAGACTTTTAAGGGAGAAGAATGAGAACTTTCATTTCTTCTTCAGCCAGCCAGCTTCTCCTGGGGAGTTCATTGAACACCTTCATCAGAGTTGCCAGCTTGCTGCCTGCCCTATAGAATCTGGACTCATGCATCCCCAGAGATGTGTGAGACACTTTTGTAAAATCTCATATTTACCGATATTTCCTGTTGGTTCTGTTTCCCTAGAGAACCCTAACTAGTACATAATTGAACATGGTTCTGTAGATACAGACTTCTCAAACATTAGAATTGAGACCCAGTTTCTGTAAATTAAAATTACAGAACTTTCCATATTGCAGAGAACACTCAGTAAAAACTCTTAGTTAAATTAAATTGTAGACTTATAGTTATCAAATTAGCACTATACATATGCCCCCCCTCCCAAATTTTAAAAAAGAATAAATGAATGAACAAATAATTACTTACTCGATCTGTCTTTGGATGAGATTTTTTCTTCTAGATTGCAGAATAAAAAGGACACTCTTTTTGCTTTGCCTCTACTCTTCTGCTTTAATAGGAATTGTGGCCATCATAAAATAAAAATAAAAATGGAAAATATTTTATATAGCAGTTTTAGTAATGCAGGAAGAGAAGAAAAGTAGCATCTGTTTACAAATTTCACATGAGCTTTTGCTTTTATTCAGTAATATCTTAGAGGACTTCTTAATAAGGGGAAGCAGCTTCACTTTAACACGTCTAATTCTTCTTCCCCCTCCTTTTACTTAAAGCCCAAGAGAACTATTTATTATTATTATCTTTCAAACACAGATTGGATTAAGAGTTGGATTAAGAGGGAAACAATTTTATCAAAAGATTATTTGTCAAGAAACAAAAGCTCTTTCTCATCATACAAACAGGGACTTTTCAGGGAGGGCAAGGAATTATATATTTCTTTTATTATGAAAGCTACTTTTTGTATAATGTTTCCCCCAAGAAAACATTTTATTTGCATTATCATGAAGGGTTAATTGGGACTGTCATTTCAATAAGGTGGTAACCTTCATGGGAAAAAAGAAAGAAAAAGTGGAATATAATATGATCTATATTCCACTTTAAAAGTTCATTCTTTCAAAGAACTTCATATAGCACTAAGACAAAAGGAAATCAAGGCAATGGCTCAGAACAGCTTAATAATATAAAAGTGGCATATATAGAATAATGTTATAGATTTTTGTATCAAGCCAATTACTGGAATGTCACAATCAATTCCTTAGAAGTTTATGGTCTTTCTGTAGTCACATAATAATGAACATGAAAGATTTATGAAGAATGTCATTTTGTAACTACAAAACATAAAAAATTGATCTACCTTCAAATTAGATCATGCTGGTTCTTTATTTTCTGGTTCATTTTTAGTCTGTTTGATAAGTGAAAAGTCAAATTTTATTTTTTACATAAAAATAATCACAGAATCATAAAAATTTAGAACTAGAAAGAAATTCAGAGAACTTCTAGATGGAGTAAGTTCAATCCTCTCTAAATCCAAGACACTCATTTAATTGCCTTGCTCAATATTACAGAATGAGTTAGAGGTGGAACTCTAGAATCCACAATGCTTTTCTTACTACATAGTGATTCCTCAAACTTATTGAGTCACAACTTTGAATATTTATGTGAGGTCACAGAGCATCAGGGTTGAACCTGAGGTCTCTGAATCAGGCTGCCCAGATTCGAATCTTAGTGCCCCCACTTACTAGCTGTGTGATCTTGAGCTAGTTACTTAACTCCTCTGTGCCTCCGTTTCCTCATCTGCAAAACTGGTTTGGTAATAACTACACTTTCATGATAGGGTTATTTTGAAAAAAATCAATACATATAAAACACATGGAGCAGTGTCTGATACATCATAAGCATTCAATAAATGTCAGCAATTATTAGGATTCCATCAATAAGCACCTGGACATGTACTTGCTAGGTTTTTAAACAGCTTAATTATATTAGAAGATTGAATCATTTTTGTGTTTTTTTCAAATATATATACTCTCTGATGTTCCATTTTGGCATATAAATTATGTAGCCAAAGGAATGATTTCCTCATAAAGTACATACAAAATCCCAAGGATTAAATACTTGATAAAACAACTAATTTGAATACCATTTACTTTGCGATTATTTGGGCCCAGTGGTGTACCTAAGATATTCGACAACCAGGAGTAATTTTTTAACATCCCCTCTATGTGATAAAATTATTTCAACAGTAATCATGAAATGAAATAATCATGGCCAAGAGAGAAACAAAGACAGTGACCATTTCTGTTTATTCAACTTCACTTACATGACAATATAATAAAAAATAAAATACTATAGAGCAAAAAACAGAAAAAAAAATAGTGGAATTAATCCTACAAATTTATTGAAAAAAGGAAAATGCATCTACATACTGGCTGATTCAATAATAAATAATAACATTACACTTTGTTCTCTTGATTTGTTCTTTAGTTTTGAAGCAAACATTAACAATTTTAAAAGCATACATTTCAAAGTTAAAGATATTATTTAAATTCAATAACGTCTTTCACATATGAACTAAAATTTGCACTCATCAAACAAAAATATTACATCTCAAAGTTAGCACTTTGGTTCACTCTTAAATTTTACATACACACACAAATTCCAAGAATGACATCATTGAAGTAATCAAGTCCTGTTTCTTTGTCCTTAAAATCACTGTGCTATAACTGTTTATTAAGAATCTACTGTTTAAACACAGAAATAGGGACTAAAAGGGTTGTAGACATGAGCTGCACCTAAAGCCTTGAATTATCCAGAACTTTTATGAACGTATTTAGAAAAATACCCATAAAGCTGAGGTCATGTGTATTGAAGACAAACCGTATAACCAGGACTTCTCTAAATTAACTTTCACGTAGAATACAATGTTTATTAAAGGATAAATAATAAAAATGTGCTCATTTGAAGCTTACATACATATTATTAAAACTTAACTGTGGAGAGGAGCGTGGTGTTCTCCTCTCCACGACATGGCATGTGCTTGTCCATTGATATCGGTGTACTCTGAAAAGGGGAAGTCATCTGGCAAAAATGTTACTTTGCCTGCTGTGTTCAAGGCTCCCATTAGATCAGATATTGTGAACTTTGTTCACATCAACTTGTGCAAAAACAACAAACAGCTCTATGCTGTCAGTGAGTTAGCAGGTCATCAAACCAGTGCTAAATCCTGGGGCACTGGCAGAGCTGTGGCTCGAATCCCCAGAGTTCGAGGCGGTGGGACTCACTGATCTGGCCGGGGTGCTTTTGGAAATATGTGTCATGGAGGTCGCATGTTTGCACCAACCAAAACATGGCGTTGATGGCACCCTAGAGTAAACACAACACAGAAATGATATGCCATCTGCTCTGCCCTGGCTGCCTCAGCCTTACCAGCGCTGGTCATGTCTAAAGGTCATTGCATTGAGGAAGTTCCTGAACTTCCTTTGGTGGTGGAAGATAAAGTTGAAGGCTACAAGAAGACCAAGAAGGCTGTTTTGCTTCTTAAGAAACTTAAGGCCTGGAATGATATCAAAAAGGCCTATGCCTCTCAGTGAATGAGAGCCAGCAAGGGGAAAATGAGAAACCATCGTTGCATATGGTGCAGGAGACCATGCATCATCTATAATGAGGACAACAGTATCATCAAGGCCTTCAGAAACATCCCTGGAATTCCTCTGTTTAATGTAAGCAAGCTGAATATTTTGAAACTTGCTCCTGGTGGGCATGTGGGATGTTTGTGCATTTGGACTGAAAGTGCTTTCTGCAAGTTAGATGACCTGTATGGCACGTGGCGTAAAGCTGCCTCCTTCAAGAGTAACTACAACCTTCCCATGCACAAGATGATGAATACAGACCTTAGCAGAATCTTGAAAAGCCCAGAGGTCCAACAAGCCCTCCGAGCACCAAGCAAGAAGATTCATCGCAGTGTTCTAAAGAAGAACCCACTGAAAAACCTGAGAATCATGTTGAAACTGAATCCCTATGCAAAGACTATGTGCGGAAACACCATTCTTCGCCAGGCTACGAATCACAAACTCAGGATGGATAAAGCTGCAGCAGCACTAGAGGCCAAATCATATGAGAAGAGGGTTCCAGGCAAGAAGCCCGTAGTGGGGAAGAAAGGAAAGAAGGCTGTTGGTGTTAAGAAGCCAAGAAGCAGAAGTCTTTGATGGGAAAGAAGGCTGCAGCTACCAGGAAGCCAGCAGAAAAGAAACCTACCACAGAAGAAAAGAAGTCTGCTGTTTAAGTTGCTTATTCTGTAAAAGTCAAATTATATTGGACACCTTATTTTGAATAAAGACCAGATGAAAAAGGCAGTGAGGGAAAAAAAAAAAAACAAAACTTAACCATAACTACAGAAATTATTTAGAACTTAAACCAAGAAGAGCTTTTTTCGGGGAGGAGTATTTTATCACCGACATTGTTTAGAATTACTGGTAGGTGCATAAAAATTACTGGTAATAAAAAGAAGACAGAACTTCAGTGGGTTTGTTACAGCTTTTAAATTCTCTACAGACTGTAAGAATTATTATTGCCTTCAACCAAGGTGATTGCTCCTATTGCCCACCCCCCCATCTGTATTCCACTCCTCAAGGTGAAATCTGCCATTGTCGTACTATCCTTTGAGATGAGCATGCTGCATTAAGCATATTTAGCTTAAAAGAAAACCTTTTTAAAATTAATATTATTGAGTGCTCACTTAGTCCATAGTATTATGCTTTGTGTTTTATCCACCTAATTACAAGCCAGTCATATTTATTCATTAAAGCAGCTTGGCAGGATTTATAAAGGAAATGCTTTGTTAGTGGTTGTGTGTACTTTAATTTTAAAATATTTAAAATATCACATAAAGTCACATATATTCTATTTTTCAGACTTTTCACTAACTCAGGTTGGCTTTCTCCCCATTTGTTCCAAATCAGCGAGGTGGTGTTATATAAAATCAACACTTGGAAGGGCTTTCAAAACATTGATGTTTACATAAACGTTAGCAATTTAAGGTCTTTGGGTATTATTTAAGTTTTCACAAACCATGTGGCATTAGAGTCATATGTTCTATTTTAAAAGTGGCTACCTTAAGAGAATACAATTTTAAACTATGATATCAATCTTTTTCATGCATTCATAGGATCAATATATTTCTAATCTGCCTTCCCATAATTTTGTAGCTGCATACTTGCACAAATTTTCTAATTATGTGATGATGGTACTCTTGAAAAGACAGTCTTTTTAATCAAAAGAAAATCTGACTTACCTAAAAAAGTATGGTATGGGACAGCATTCCAGTTACAGTCATATTAGAAACAGGTCTATTGTGCAAAAATGTGACGCAAACAAAGGTTAAACCAACAGTTAATGCCTTCCTCCCCTCCTTTACAGCTCCTACCCCCAAGACTTCCCTCTCATTAGTCACCTGAAGCCTACTGAAGCAGCACCTGTTCCATTTATAGCTCTAGTATTTTCCAAACTCTCCTGTTGTTAAGAATCACCTGGAGCAGTTAAAAATAAAAATCACAAGCCACTACCGGAGATTAGATTTCAATGGATTTGAGGTGAGGCTCCAGAATCTGATTTTATACAAATGTTCTTAGTGATTCTTAAGAACAATGCTCCAAGCCAAAACCTCTTCAGAGGCTTGCCAGAGATGTTCACAATTCCTCTAGATTGAGCAGCCTTTAGGACTGATAATCCTCCAGGTGATTCTGACTGTAGGGTATTTAAAAGCAGCAGTAGGCCAAATTTGGAGGAAGGAGAATGGCATCCTGCCTACGGCTCTGATTGAGGTTTTCAACACCCCTGATGAATTTATCAGAGGTAAGATTTTACTGTGGGTATGTGCTGTGATGCAGGACACCACCAGGGGGTAGCATGGAGCTGGCAAATCACAGGGGGATTTTTTTTTACTTCATTGCCTTCACATTACAAGGCAAAATGGTTGCACCTAGAAGCTCCACAAACTCAGCAATGCTACTCAAAATGTAGCATACTTAAAAGACAGAGGTAAAAGATAGTAGCCTTTAATTTCCACACAGATTTCTCTCTAGTCTTTAGAGACAAACCTTGGTTTTGGTTTTTGTTGTTGTTGTTGTTTGCTTTTTAAAAGTTTTTTAAGTAGCATTGTGCCTGGATCCAAAAATTCTGTTAAGACTGAAGTGGTCTTCCAATTTCCTCTGTCTGCAAGTTTCAAACTACTTGCCCTACTCCATATTTAACTAGAGTTGAAACTGGGTGCCTTTCAAAGTTTTTCTTCAAGTATTGTGTAGAGTTCAACTAAGTAGGGGAGAATGGGATGGAGAACACCCTGGGCAAGCTATGCCAAGGCTTTTTCAAATCAAGTGTAGCTGAAATGTTGCCACAGCCTGTTGGAAAACTATACCTCTACCCTAACTCATTCTCCATCAAGTTTTCCTGACCCATTGCCACTCACTTCTTCCAGTCCATATGTCTTCCTTCCAGAAATATACAAGAATACCTGGCAACCAAGAAAGCTTCTACAAATATCACCTCCAAAGGCTTTGCCTCTGAAATTCACCACTAAAGATCAGAGTTGAGTGAAAAACACTGAAAAATGAGGGAGGGCTTGAAGAAGAAATTTTACTTACTCTAGTTTGCCAAAGTTAGATACTTACTCCCTATTAGATATTTCTGTGCCTAAGGAAAGTATGATCCAACACACTGAGGCGATTCCATAACCTGGGTTTTGAAGTCTTTCAACTCTACAATTCTGATCATTTAGCCAGAAAAGCTGAGATGGGAGAAGAAGGAGGCAAGAATGAGAAACGGCATTCCTGGGAGGCCAAGAGGGCCCACCCTAACCAAATAAAAGCACTTTAGAAAAGGTATGAGAAAGGGAAACCAAGGCTGTATTGACCATGCAGAGCCAAAGGCCACCCTGGAACTTAGTTTCCTAGAAGCAAGGGTTTCCAATCTTTTCAAATATTTTAACATAAAAATGCCAGGATCCCACAGGAAAATGGCTATATTTAGCATGAACTGATGGAGATTCCAAATGAGAAAAGCCACTATGAAACCACTGGCTTCTTAAATAACTATTCTCTATTGCTCGCTCACAGCAGCACCTGCACTCATTAGAGTTATATTATACATATCAGAACTCTTAGTCAACAGAGAATATTTGTGGGTGCATCACCCAACCTGCTAAGCAGGACAGGAATTTTGATCTTCTCAACGGGATCAGTAACGCCTCCAAGGGACAAAATTGGTTGGGTTGAGGGCTAAAGAAATCTTATTCTTTTTTTGTATAAGCCACAGATACACATACAGTACATAAGCAGATATACTGCGTATCTATGGTATTAGAATTTTGGGGGAAGGGTGGTTAAGGAGGAAAAAAGTATCCAAAAAGAGTTCTTAGAAACGTTGCCTAGAAGGATCCTTGGCTGTGACTCTCAGATAATTGTCTTCACAG
The DNA here is from genome assembly GCF_015220235.1 of Choloepus didactylus. Classification (NCBI taxonomy): domain Eukaryota; kingdom Metazoa; phylum Chordata; class Mammalia; order Pilosa; family Megalonychidae; genus Choloepus; species Choloepus didactylus. The sequence continues at coordinate 100,819,801 of NC_051310.1, forward strand.
GGCTTTTCAATCTCAGACAGTAGACCGGGAGTCAGTGGTCTCTGGTTCTGGTACAACCTCGGCCATAAAGAGGTGTTTTCCCCTTAGTGACCAGTTAAAATGTGGGCAAGTCGCTGAATTGCTTCTTCACGCTTCAGAACGCAGAGAGCAATGCCTGCCGTTCGTTCTCTTAGAGGGTTCTGTGTGCGATGAAACAACTGGCAAACAGCTCTGGAAACTGCAAAGCGCTGCAGCAATGCGCGAGAAGTCTCCGATTCTCCCTCGTACGAAACCCCCTGTGGGGCCCTACACTTCCCCGAGGAGCCACCTCGGGTTCCGCACTTGTTGCTTCTCCGCCCCGCCCGCCTTCACCGCAGGCCTTCCCACCGCGATACTCTCCTCTCCCCACAGCGCTGGCCCTGCGACCCCCTCAATCACGCGACAAAGTTCGCGCGCTCCGCTCCGGCTCTGGCGGGAACAGAGGCCTGCCCCAAGCCGGGACCCCGACCCTTATCCCGGGCTCCTGCTGCAGAAGCCGCGGTTTCCTAGACAGCCGCACGACCGCTCTGCAGCCGCCGGGGCACGCGCGAACCGCCAGAGACGAAGGCGCAGGCGCGGGCCCGGGAGAGTCGCCAGCGCGAGGGCGCGCGCGCGCGCCCCCGAGTACGGTGGGCGGAGGGGCGGAGGGGCGGAGGGGCGGTGGGGGCGGAGGGAGCAGAGAGGCGGGAGCGACTGGAGCGGCGGGAGCGGCTGGGCCGCGAGGGGGCGGGGGGGCGGAGAGGGGAGCCCCGGGAGCGCGAGCCGCGGCCGGTGTCGCTGCATAGCCGAGCAAATTCCGAGCCCCGGCAGCAGGTATGTGTCCTCGCAGCCGGCCACGGCTGGGGCTTCCCCCGCCTCGCCGCCCGGGTCCTCTGGCCGGAATGGGTGGGGTGGGCTGGGCTGGGGGCATCAAGGTTTGCAGGATGCGTGCCCGGAGGGTTGGGATCTTACCGCTGACCTTCATCCCCACCGGCCGCCGGCGAAGCGAGCCCAGGGTGCGTGGGGCAGCCCAGGGCTTCAGCTCCAGCTTGGGGACCTGGTTCTTGTCACATGCTTCTTATTTATTTTTGCAAACTACCCTGGTTCGGGTCCAGCTGCAGATGCCTTGCCTCCTATTCTTTGCCTCCGTGTGCCATCTTGCATTTATTAATAAAACATGCAAGCTAGGGAGCGGGTGATTGCTACTGGGGGGAATCCCATTGCAGTATGACAAGCGGGCACCTATTTTCGGGTTTCAGACGTGGAATTGAGGTGGAAATCCCAGACCCTGGGGATTTGTGGCTTGGTTGGTCGTGACCACTTCCTAGTGGACTTCCCCCATTTGCCGAGAGGCGCCACAGCGGCAGAAAGGGCTGTCAGGAAAGGTTGGTGGGTTTTCACTGTCAGGCCAGAATCTCATTCAGGAGACAGGTGCAAGCCAGGGCAGACACTTCCCTGCTTGCCAACTTGTCAGGCAGGCTTAAACCCAGAAAATTTTCCCCCTTGATTGTTGACAGGAGGCCTTGAACAAAATCCCCAAGACTTGCATTCTCAAACTCATTAGGGTTTTGTATCTGAAGATGACTAAAGCTAGCCACCTGTTGGAAGTCAGACCCCAAGAAACCCCCCATAATCTAGCCTACCAATCTCTGTTTAGTAGTCACTGATACTGAGACAGCGATAGGCCCATATTTGTTCTTTCTGTCCTCCTTAATGCTGCTTGAATTTTGTTTCTTTAAAAATAAAACCTACTTATGATTTGATGCCACATAGGTTATAGATTGAAATTACATGATTTTTATATTCCACACACCTCTGACATCTATCCTAAAGACTGAATTTCTCTTTAGCATATATGTTACCTATCTCCCTGGCTTTTCACCTTGCTTTGAGCAACAGTCTGGAAAGTGGGATGTATGCATCTGCCCCCCCCCCAATACTATGGTTAAAAGAATAGTAAGAGCTAGAAGCAGAATGAAAAGGGTTTATCACAAAATGCTGGGATATAGCAGCAGGACTGTAATTGCTTCTAAAATATAGTAAAAAATGCCACATCTAATCATCAGAAGGACGTGTCTCAAATGCTTGTTTGTGCCAGGTACTGAGCAAAAAGCTGTTTGTGCATGATCTCATTTTATCCTCACAACAAAACTATTATCTTCATGTTGAAGATGAAGAATCTTAAAGCTCTGAAAGGTTCGCTGACTTCCCCAAGGTCACACTTTCCCAAGGGACAGAGCTAGGATGCAAATTCAAGTGCCTCTGTTTGCTGGGAGTGGGGTTTTGGAGGATAGCCTTTAACCCTGGAGCTGTCTCTACCTTTTCATTGAGATCAGGCTTATGCTTGAGCACCCAGGCTTGGATTGGATTTTCCATTTCTTAGATTCCACACCAACCTTTGTGGCTTTCCAATAAAAGAAACTGGTGTTTCAGAATGGGTCCGTGTAGAATTTTTTGAAGTGGCAATGAGCCTATAAAAATGGGGACCAAGATGGACTTCTGTTAACTCTCCAAACAAGGAATTAAGTTGAAAAAGTTCTGTCCTTCCACATTTAAACCTATAAAATGTATAAGCATCAAATAGAATGAGTCACTAATTTTTTTTTTTATTGCATCACACCCCAAGCTTCTTGCCCTGTACACTGTCTTCCAGCCACACTGCCAGCCATAAGACAACACTTTGACTTGTGTGTGAGCTTCCTTGTGGGGTTAAGGCATCCATATCAGCCATGGACCAAAATCCAATCTCTCTATGATTATAGCAGTTATTCCTTTGAAGTTCTTGGAATGTGTGCCTTCAACTATGGATGTGTATTTAATCTTTTTTTTTTTTTTTGCAAGTGCATTATTATAATGCAGGTATTGGGTTTTGCTGTACGTTCCTAACAGTTCTCATGGACTTGGTAGAAATTGCTATAGTTACAGCAATAGAAATTTATCCAATGAGACTATTAGCTTTTATACTCATGCATGTATTTGATATAGTGATGAGAAAAGTAAGCATAGAATTACTTGAAAATTATAACCCATGTGTTCTAGTTTGCTAATGCTGCAGAATGCAAAACACCAGAGATGGACTGGCTTTTATAAAAAGGGGGTTTATTTGGCTATACAGTTACAGTCTTAAGGCCATAAAGTGTCCAAGGTAACACATCAGTAATCAAGTACCTTCACTGGAGGATGGCAAATGGCATCCGGAAAGCCTCTGTTAGCTGGGAAGGCACGTGGCTGGCGTCTGCTCCTAAGTTCTGGTTTCAAAATGGCTTTCTCCCAGGACATTCTTCTCTAGCAAGCTTGCTCTTCTTCAAAACGTCACTCACAGCTGCACTCCATCCAGTCTCTTTGTGTCAGCATGTTTTATATGGCTCCACTGATCAAGGCCCACCCTGAATGGGTGGGGTCACACCTCCATGGGAGTATCCCACCAAAGTCACCACCCACAGCTGGGTGGGACAATTCCAAGCAAATCTAACCAGCACCAAAACGTCTGTCCCACAGGACCACAAAGATAATGGCATTTGGGGGACACAATACATTCAAACTGGCAGATTCCACCCCCTGGACCCCAAAATGACATTATCTTTCCAAATACAAAATACATTCATTTCATCACAATATCACAAAAACTTAAACCATTTCAGTAACAAAAGTTAAGTACAAAATCCCATCAAAATCAAATATAGGCGTGGTCAGTCCTAAGGCATACTTTTCCTTTAGCTTGGATCTGTGGACTTAGAACAAGTTATATGCTTCCAATATACAAAGGAGGGACATTCATAGGATAAACATTTCCATTGCCATAAGGAGAAAGCATAACAGGACCAAAACAGTTCCTAAAACCTGCAGGACAAACTCCATTAGATTTCAAAGTCAGACAGTCATTAACAGAACGACGTTGCATCCTTGGGGCTTGAGAGAGCGGGAGTCTAACCCTTCCTAAGGACCTTTTTGGCAGCCCTTTCCTCTCCAAACGCTTAGGTGAGTGCTCCAACATACCCACACATTGGGGAGACCACCTTCTCGGCCCCACCCTCCTCAAACATCGGGGCTGCTCCCGGATTCCCTTCCATCTCCGGGGCACACGCTCAATCCCTTCAGAACAGTGTGGTGGCAGCCAGGCTCTCCCCAATTCCCTAGGAATGTGCTCCACCCTCTTTGGGACCTTGGGTGGCAAAACTCTTCCAGAGCATCGAGGTGGAATGCCCACCCTCGACCTCTGGGGCAAACTCACCCTTTCCATGCGTGTGGGCTGCTCCACTCTCCCAGCCCAAGGCCTCTTGACTCCAGACCTCAACCTCCATGGCTCTGTCTTTGAAGAAATTTTTCCTGCAATTTGTTCCTTGTCTGTCTCCTCCAGTCCAGACTGGCAGCAGCTGTGTCTATAAAGTTCTCGCAAAAATTCTGTTGGCTTTGCATGAAGCACACAGGGGTCAAAGCCATCAGACAATTGGAGTTTCCACAAATCCTTTCTGGATAATTCCATCTCCAATCTTGGCTTGTACTGAAATGGCGGCTGGGTTCCATGTTTGGTTACATCCTCACATTGGGCTGTAGCTTCTGGGATTCCACCCCCTGGAAGCTCATAATTTTCCAAGCCATCAGCTTCTGGTTTCTTTGAACCCAAGAGTTCAGTTCTAAGTTTATCTCTTTCCGCTCGCATTTTACTATAAGCTGCAAGAAGAAGCCAGGTTACGTCCTCCACACGTAGTCTGGAGATCTCCTCAGCTAAGTATTCCAGGTTGTTGCTTCCAGATTCCTCCTTCCATCTGACACCAGGACTCAATTTTGCCAAATTCTCTGCCACTTTAAAACAAGGATCGCCTTTCTGCCAGTTCACAACAAAACGTCCATCATTTCTGTTCAAGACCTCATCAGAAGTATCTTTCGAGTCCGTGTTTCCACAAACAGTCTCTTCAAAGCAGTTTAGGCCTTTTCTATCAAGCTCCTCCCAATTCTTCCAGAATATTCCCCTTATCCATTTAAAAAGCCGTTCCAACATGTTTGGTATTTGCAAACACAGCAGCAAAAGCACCCCACTTCCGGTACCAAAATCTGTTCTAGTTTGCTAATGCTGCAGAATGCAAAACACCAGAGATGGACTGGCTTTTATAAAAAGGGGGTTTATTTGGCTATACAGTTACAGTCTTAAGGCCATAAAGTGTCCAAGGTATCACATCAGTAATCAAGTACCTTCACTGGAGGATGGCAAATGGCATCCGGAAAGCCTCTGTTAGCTGGGAAGGCACGTGGCTGGCGTCTGCTCCAAAGTTCTGGTTTCAAAATGGCTTTCTCCCAGGACATTCTTCTCTAGCAAGCTTGCTCTTCTTCAAAACGTCACTCACAGCTGCACTCCATCCAGTCTCTTTGAATCAGCATGTTTTATATGGCTCCACTGATCAAGGCCCACCCTGAATGGGTGGGGTCACACCTCCATGGGAGTATCCCACCAAAGTCACCACCCACAGCTGGGTGGGACAATTCCAAGCAAATCTAACCAGCACCAAAACATCTGTCCCACAAGACCACAAAGATAATGGCATTTGGGGGACACAATACATTCAAACTGGCACACCATGGAAGTTATAGCTTTTAACTATATGATGAATAATATTAGGTAGGAAATGTAAGACTGTCTCTTGTAGACCCTATAAGCTCTGTTTCCTTCCTTGGGCAATGTGAATAATTTGAGCAGGATGATGTTACTTTTTTCATTATACTGTGTTCTGTAGACAGTAAAGCAATTTGTATAGCAGTCCTGACTGATGGAAAACACTGAGTTTTAGAAGAGCACATTCCCCAGTGCTTATAAAAATGCTGAGATGGAGTCTTTCTGCCCTGGGGATTTCCAGTTCATGATTAGATAAACTCAAGATGAGTCCTGATATTACTGGGGAAGCAGCAGAAAGCAAACTTTTGCTTGATTTCTGGAGAGGAAGTGGGATTTCCTATTGGGAGCATCACTATCTTCTTCAGCTGGGAACCTCCTAATTGAAAAGCATCCAAGAAGTCGACTCGTTTACTCTCTTCCATCCAAGCAAAGATTTTGTTTAATGCAGATCTGAGCACTGTCTTTGGTGCAAAGTCCAATTCAGGGAATGTAAAAATGTCTCTGGACTTTTTTTTTTTTTTTTCTCAAAATGTATATATATTTAAACTGGGAAAAGCCATATGGGCAAATGTGGATACTTAAGCATTATGTTTTATTTTCCTTGCCAAGAGTTTTTTTTGGGGGGGAAGAGAAGAACCAGGGAGGGATGTCTAAAATTTTTCCAACCTATGTAACTAGCAAGCATTTCCGTGTCTGATCATAATGCATATTTGAATGCTTTGTTGATTCAGACACTGTAACTGGTATATTTGTCTTTCCTTGACTTACCTTGTGAAATATTGGTAGTAAAATATGATTTGTTTATACCGTCTCTTAATTTAGTATTCTTTAAAGTGAGTTTTTTTCCAGTGTCAACAATGTTGAATCACAAAAGGAGTTCACAGGAACATCACTGTGAACTACTTGATCTTCGTCAGTTTGTTTCTCTGTCCTTGGTGGCAGCCATAGCAAGGGTTTTAATTTTATTTAAAAAGTGGTTACACAACCATGAGTTAATCCATTCCTCTTCTAGATGGGGCCAGTCAAAGTTCACAGATGCTGGCCCAGCACCCCATCGGGAGCTCTTCTCCTGTGGTCCAGGTCTCATCCGAGAACCTTAGAGCTCCCTTGGCTCTTTGTGTGCTCAGTTTCCCCATTTAGAGATGTAAGGGTTCCTTCAGATGGATCACACCAGGCAGACCTGGGGTAGGGGTGGGATGTAGGTTACTCAGTACCAGCGTAGGCAGGACCAGAAAATCATTTGTGCGTTGACACTAGCCTACGCTACCATTTCTGCTTGCAAATGTAACATGTGCTTGTTTTAAACATTCAGACAGTACAGAATACAGAAGGTAGAAGGTATAGTGGTCAAAATCTTTGATCATTGCACACCTCAGCAATGACCATTAACAGTTTGTTGTGGATTCCTTCCTATTTTTTAATGCAGATGCTAAAACATTATTGTTTGCCAGCAGTAGTACACGCAGTTGCATACTATTTTGAAGTTTGTTTTCTTGCCCCTGGTAATATAACTTGGACCCCATGGCTGGCATGTTCTAGATGTCTTTCATTCTGCAGCCATGGGAGCTAGCTGAAAGGATTTCTATAACCTGGGGAAAAGGAAGGAACTAATGTTGTTAGGTAGGAACCCACATGTGCAGATTCATATTCCCTATTTCCTTTAATGCTTTGTGTTTACAGATGAGGAGAGGGGAGCCCAAAGTACCTGACATAAGAAGTAGAGCTGAGATGCAAACCCAGGTCAGTGTGGCTCCAACTCTTTCCCTCTTATGACTCTTGAGTGCCCTGCCGCACGGTTCTCCAGCCCCGATCCTCCTCGGCTCCGTCCGCACTGGCCTCCTTGCTGTTCCCCTTGCTCAGGACCTTAGCACTAGCAGTTGCCCACAGATATCAGCATGGTTTGCTCCTTCACCTCCTTTAGACTTTGCTCAAGCTGCGCCTTCTGAGTGAGGCCCTCCCTGCCTCCACCTTTAACCACATCCCCCTAGAGGCACTCTGTCTCTCCTCCCTGCTTTGCTTTTATTCATAGCACTTATCACCTTCTAACATAGTCATAAATTAGTTGTTGGGTTTATTATCCCTCTCCCCCACGTAATGAAAGATCAGGGGACAGGGATTTTGTCTGTTTTGTTCACCACCCTGACCCCGGTGCTGTGGAAAAGACAGCTCCATAGTAAAGACTGGCGAATCACTGTGACATTCTTTAATCTCTCTAGCTTCTCCACACTTCTTTGTTTGTTATCTCTTTCTGCTCCCTGTAGTAGGCAGTGAAAACCCTAAAATGCAAAGGATTTGTGTGTGTGTTTGGGTGAACAGCAAATAAGTGGAAAAGAATGCTGTCTTACTCTTGAGCCAATGTGGGGTCTCTGCCTCCCAGGTGAAGAAGGAAGGAAAGTCACGTTAGGGTTGGTGTGCATGACAAAGCAGCAAAAGGTTCACGGGCGATGGCCTGGATGGAGAGGAGATCTGTGTGGGCTCCCCTCTGTCTGGGGTGCACACTGCTTTTGAGGCCTCCAGAGAACACTCTGGACTCTACCACCTTTTGCAGTGGCCTGAGTCATTCTTTCCCTAGAAAGGAAAACAAATGTATGGAAATTCACACAGTTTAATCCCTACACTACCAGCATTAACTCAGCTGCATTTTTTAGAAGATTAGTTTAAGATACCTATTGGTATTTTCCCTATTTATGCAGATGTGAGAGTTCATTGTCAAAGCACTTATCTCATGTGTCTGAGAACTTGGAGCAGAAGCTCACACCAGCAGCCTCACAGCCTGAGACTCCTTTGGCCAAAGCAGTCCCAGACTCTGAGAAGGTCTTAGGCCAGAGCAAAATGATAGGTATTTTGAGGACTAAGTCAGCCTTAGACTATTTTAGAATTGAGTACACTGGGATGCTGGAGGGAGTTAATGGTTATGGGAAGAAGTCTTAAAGAAACTGCCCCTCAGCCACAGGGAGGCCTCCTCTTCCTTCTTCCCCTCCTCCCACTCTTCTCCCCCTCCTCCCACTCTTCTCCCTCTTTCCCCTCCTCCTCCCCTACCACTTCCCCCCTCCTCCTCCCTCCTCCTCTTTCTCCTCCTCCTCCTCTTCCCTCTTCCTTACCCCTTCCCTCTCCTCCCTTCTCCTTCTTTGACCCTCCCTCCTCCCTCCCTCTTCCTCCCTACCTCCTCCTCCTCTAATTGCTGCCCTAACTGGTCTGAATTTACCAATAGGAAAGGAATTCCCCTTCAAAAATCCCCTAAAACTGCCTTTTATTTGTAATAGAAACTGTTCAAAAGCTAGGGCAGGGCTGATTACTCCAGTTCCCACAGCTCGTTAAAACAAAGAATTTTAATAAGTATTTTTGCCCTTTGCAACCCAGGTTTTTGAAAGTCTAGACTGTGATCCAGCAGATGTTCTCTGGATTTCAGTCTCAATCTCTAAGCATGCAATGCTCTCAGCTGCTCTCCCTTGGCTGTAAACGAGTCCACAGTGAGTTATTTCATTAGTGGTTCCCTCTCCGTCCCCACTCCAGTTCTCAGTAGACTACAGAACTGCCATTTCTGTCAGCCAACATAACTTATAAGGTACAGGACGTGCTCCCACATCGAAAGCCCCAAGCTGAACTTGGAGTAGAGGCGGGCCAGGGATGGAGGGTCAGGGGGCGCAGGGACAGATGTGGGGTCCCGGGGGGACTGGCCGTCCCTGCGTGGAGTCTGTGAGGGCACCGCTCGCCGCTCCGTGCGTGCGTGCGCCTCGCGTCCGGCGCACCCGGCCCACCGCGCCTGAGACACGTCCTAAATCCTTGTATGTTACCTGAATTTGATGCAGTGTTCTAAAAAACCCAAGCAATTTCTATGACACTTGCTAATTCTTCTTTACCATGACTACTAAAATTTGTTAGTTTTGCCCATCAGAACAAAAGAACAGGGATAGACATGATAAACCCTCAATAAGGAAAAAGCTCTGTTATTTTGGCACATAGTCTCAAAAGCAAAGCTTGGGAAATTCACTGCCATCTCTCCTTGTCCTTTCGCTCTTGGTTTCTTCCCGGGGCTCTGTCTGCTGTCACTCCCCTCCATGCCCTCCAGAGAACTCCTGTCTCCACCACTCTACTGAAACAGAACTCTTAAAGGTCACCCTTCATGGCCTATCACAAATCCAATGGCCGTTTCTCAGATTTCATTCCTGATGGCTCAGCAACACCTGACCCTATTAACTTCTTCCACTCCTTGAAACGCTGTCAGTTGGCAGTGCCTTCACACGGTGCCCATCTCTGTCTGGCCTCCTCTCTACCCTGAGCCTTCCTGTGTTACTGAAAGGCAGTCTGGAGAAGCCATTCAGCCTGCATTCCTCCCAGGGTTTGAATCCCGGCTCTAGCAACTTGCTAACTTTGCAACTTTGAGTAACTTTTTAACCCCCTGTGTCTTATTTTCCTTACTGGTAAGATGGGGAGAAGAATAGCAACATCCTAGGGTTGTTGGGAAGAGGGTTAAATGAGTATGCCTAGTACAGAGAAAACACTCACAAATGTCACCTTTTATCATCATCACTTCCTGTTAAGATGCCATCAGGAGCTGCCTAGTATCTGCAGGATAAAACCCTAACTCCTCCCTCTGGCAACCTGGGCCTTTGTGATCTAGCCCTGGTTTACTGACTGCCCCTGGCCGTTGCCAGTGTGTGCTCACTTCTGAGCACCCCTACTCGTGGATCACCATCCCCCTTCCTCTACTCCAGTCGTGGATCAACTTCCCCCTTACTGCACCTTCACTTGTGGATCACTTCCCCTTTCCTATACCCGACTCATGGATCACCTTCCCCCTCCCTGCCCCCCCCACTCATGGATCACCTTCCCCCCTCCCTGTGCCCCTACTCATGGATCACCTTCCCCCTCCCTGCCCCCCCACTCATGGATCACCTTCCCCCTTCCTATGCCCCTCTCATGGATCACCTTCCCCCCTCCCTGCGCCCCTACTCATGGATCACCATCCCCCTCCCTGCCTCCCCACTCATGGATCACCTTTCTCCCTTCCTGTGCCCCCACTCGTGGATCACCATCCCTCTTCCTGCGCCCCCACTCGTGGATCACCTTCCCCCTTCCTATGCCCCATTCATGGATCACCTTTCTCCCTTCCTGTGCCCCCACTCATGGATCACCTTCCCTCTTCCTGTGCCCCCACTTGTGGATCACTTTCCCCCTTCCTATGCCCCATTCATGGATCACCTTCCCTCTTCCTGCACCCCCACTTGTGGATCACATTCCCCCTTCCTGCACCCTCACTATGGATCACCTTCCCCCTTCCTGCACCCCCACTTGTGGATCACATTCCCCCTTCCTGCACCCTCACTATGGATCACCTTCCCCCTTCCTGCACCCCCACTTGTGGATCACATTCCCCCTTCCTGCACCCTCACTCATGGATCACCTTCCCCACTTCCTGTGCCCCCACTCATGGACCAACTTTCTCCCTTCCTGGGCCCCCACTCGTGGATCACCTTCCCCCTTCCTATACTGGACTCGTGGATCACCTTCCCCCTTCCTGCGCCCCCACTCACAGATCACCTTCCCCCTTCCTATGCCCCACTCATGGATCACCTCCCCCCTTCCTATACTGCACTCATGGATCACTTTCCCCCTTTCTGCGCCCCCACTTGCGGATCACCTTCCCCCTTCCTATACCCCGCTCGTGGATCACCTTCCCCCTCCCTGCAACCCCACTCATGGATCACCTTTCACCCTTCCTTCTCTGCCCTGTCCTCCCTGACCAGAGTTACAAGGGTCCTGAGGGCCACCAGGAAACACCAGCACAGACTGCCTGGTAACCTAAGACGTCCTCCCCCGGGCTCCAAGCCTATCTCTCTCAAACAGCTTATACATTACTTAAGGACACCAGCTGTGATTTATACTTTTGAAAAATATCTTCCTCAGCTTTTAGCACTATGCTTTACACATAGTAGGAATTTAGTTTATATCTTTAACTGCCAAAACATTATAGTTTCACTTAGCCCTTCCAAGATCCTTTTTCCTCCTAAATTGAAACTTGTACTGATCCATTGTAGAGTCTATATTTTCTATAAGCCTGACACAGGAAAACGGAGTCAACGCTGTGGGGAGAGTTAACCTCCTCAGAATCTTTATAGATAGAATCAGGAGAGATGTATAGAAATCATTAAAATAATAGTAGCAGAGGGAGTAACTTAATGCTTGAAATCCTACCAATCCATGAAGTTAAGATTTTTTTCAAGCATTTGGAAATTTTTTCTATCTTATCCCATCCCTCCCAAGTCAAATGAGCTCTGAGGGGTATGAGTGGCAAATGTGTAAGTCCTTCAGACCCTGCGCCAGGCTTGCTTCTGAGCCATTATGTCCTACTCCTGCTTTCTCCTTACTATCCAAGTGAAAGGACCTTGAAGTTGAAGGAAAATCAAAGGAGGGAGCTACCAAATTAAAAAACAACAACAAAAACTGACCCTATTGCTGACCTTCTGGGTTGGCATGGCAATCACAGCTTATGTTTTCCTCAGTCTCTGCTGTGTCTTGGAGGTCATGCATGAGGAGTCACAGGGCTGGGCTACCAACGTAACGACTTGCCCTCTCCAGCCCTGGAACCAAGCAACTTTGCACCTTGAGACTCTATAACAGGGCTTTGCAACCTCGGCACTGCTGACACTTTGGGCCAGCTAATTCCCTATTGTGGGGCTGTCATGTGCACTCTGGGATGGTCAGCTGCATCCCTGGTCTCTGCCCACTAGGTGCCAGGGGCACCCCCACCCCCACCCCCAGCTGTGATACCCAAATCTGGGTCCAGGCATTGCCAAATATCCCCTGGGAGGCAATATTGCCCCTAATGGAGAACCACTGCCCTATAGGATCAATCCAGAAGACTCAGCACCTTCCTGGTGCATAGAGTTCCATGACTTGGACAGTTTGGGACAAGTGAAGGTTGTCACACACATGAAAAAGTAAATTTGGGTTTGAAATTACTAACTTAGAGAGGGAAAATTTAATGTCTGTAAACAATTATATTATTAATTACAGAAATTCAGGCCGTCCTGCTCACCCAAAGTTCTCACGTCTGAATGCAGGTTCATGTCTAAACACAACACATTCTGGGACTGTTACAGTCTTCCTTGGATTATTTTTGTTGCAGTTGTTTTAAGTGGTGATAATACATTTAGGCCTTTGACAAGTATATCATACCAAAATTAATTAATATTTCTGGAGAAAATTTAGTTGATTCCCATCTGAGGATATTATGTTTGACTTGAGATGGGCTCTTCTCAGCAGAATTTGCTTCTGACCTCAAAGCTGCTCTAAGACTTTGGTGCTTCTGGGGTAAAGTAGGACTGACACAACACTCGGTGCGTTGGTGAAAGCTCACAATTGCTCAGTGATCTTCATGGCTGGGATAATCTAGCTGTAGACTTGTGATTTAAAACCCACCTCCAATTGACAGTCAATATTATGTTCTTTCTAAATGCAGTGGCAGAAATTGCATACCATGTGCAAAAACTAAGTGACAGTTAAATATGCTGCTTTCTGGAAAATGTTAAGGCTCCAACCTTGCGGGAGACCTGCTTTGGCCAGAGATCACCTTTGTCTAGCGCAATTGCCTTTAAAAAGGGGATGTGTACACAGAAGACCCCCTCAAGATATTTGCTACCCAGTAGTCTAGAAATAAACTTCACGTGGTTCCTTGAGTCAAGGATGCAAGATAGAATTATACTCATTCCACAGACAACATTGATCAGTGTGCCAGACCTGTGCCAAGAGGTGGGAGGAGTTTGAAAGAGTGCGTCCACCATCCTCATTGTACAGTTCAGGAGACTGGACCCAGAAAGATCAACCACTTGCCTGAGGTCAAGTTACTAGTTACCTGGGTTTCCTGACTTCTCATCCAATGTACATTCCCCTTTCCACACTGTCTCAGGTCATGTAGTTCTTTCATTTTTCTAGAACCTGTGATGTGTCACTTCTGTGAGCAGCAGGGTCCTTGTACTTGACCTGCGTATCTCAGAATTGTTGTGAGGATCCATGATAAAGTTCAAAAAAGACAATTTAAATTTCTAACTACAAAATATTTTTGTATGATAAATAAATATCATACTCAACCCAGATTTTGCCTGGTTAGCAGGAACCTAGATGTCTCTGAAAGTGTGAGACTGTTGAGTCAGTTAAGTAGGTCCCTCTGTGAGGTAGCCCAGGCTTGGTGGTCTTGGGTGGGAGAGTTGGCCCTTGGCTTAAGGAGATGAATCAGAGGACAGAGAAGGTAGGAGAGGACGTAGGGGACCTGGCTCAATAGCACAACATCTCAAGGTATGACAGAGCAAAATAATTGTTCTTACTTTTTGTTGTGTTGTAAAAGCTGTGGGTGATGTGGGTTTGCAGAGTAGGGGGAATGTGCCTCTTAAAAGGACGCCTTGAGACAGAAACTTACCCTGCTGAATATAAGCAGTTAGAACACTTTATAAACTACAGAATAGTTAACAAATTTAAATACCATTTACAAATGTAAATACCATTCTCAACTCAACTTTTATTGAGATTATTTGAAAAGTATACCAGGAAGGAATGTGTTTATCTGAGAATAACAGAAAATCTGTGAAATAGTAGCTTAAAATGTAGATAATTTGTTTTTCTTGTGTAATATGTCTAGAGGTGGCAGTCCAAGGCTTGTCTTGTGGTGCAGGGATATCTTCAGAGACTAAGGTTCTATTAAGCTTTTTGTTCCTCATGGTCATGGATGGCTGCTCCACCTCCAGGCATTTCATCTGTGTTCCAGGCAGGAATAAGGAAGAAGGATGAAGGTGAAGAAGGATGTAGGTGAAAGCCTTTTCCTTTCCAGATTTTGCCTTTGTATTGGAGAAGGAACTTATTCCTTTATTTCATTGATTAGAACTGTATCATGTGGCCAGTACTTAATGTAAAGGAGTCAGGTATTTTGCTTTCTGGTCTCAAGAGTAGAGAGAGAAAAGGGGTTGAAATGGGTGTTGAGAGCCAAGCTAAAATATCTATGACAGAGGAAAATGGCATTTCTTCAGAATCATAGGGTGGGTAGAGAGCCAGGCTCAGAATATAAGCAAGGTGGCCAGGCAAGCTAAAGAGGCCCTGTTTACAGACTGCTATTGCACTGCTCTGGGTTTGACCACTACCCAATCAGCATGACTGCCAACCGCCTGGACTTCTGGTTCCAGTGCAGCTCGATTTTTGCATTTTTAAGGATTCAAAGTCCTTGGCTGGGCCTCGTTCACATGTCCATGCTGTAGCTGTTTGGGAGGGGTAGGGAGAAAGAATCCCTTCTCCCCCACCCCTCTCTAGGCTTCCGTGTTGTGTGGGAAAGGCTTGCCAATCTCCTGTCTTAGGATTCCTTCCGATTCAGAGGATACTCCAAAGCTGGGCAGCCCAAAATGACAGATATTCACCACCCCCTATTTTACAGATGGGGAACCTAGGTCCTAAAGGAAGAAAAGGACTTAGTCAAGGTGGGTGATAGGCAGAGCCAGGATTTCATCTTTTCCTGATCTCTGCCACACATATCCAATCTGGTCAGTCCCAGAGAAGCAGCTATCCATGTAGCCTTTTCCTCAGGATCCCTGGCAGTCTATGGGGGGTGGGGTGCCAGCAGTCCATCAACAGATCCCTTTCTCCCCGTAGACTCTTCCTGGGAGCCACTTTCTTCTTCTGTAATATCAAGGCTTTCCAAAAGTAAGAAGTAAACATTCTTACATTCAGGACTCCTGTAACTGGATGTTGAATGGGATGTTTTGTGAAGACTAGGCAGTAAATAACCCCACCTTCTAAAGAGGGGCAACAAGGCACAACCTCTCGTGACCTATATAAAAAGGTGGCTGTATTCGTCCAGTGACTACCACCCATCCCATCATGCACCTATAGCTGTGTGAGGAAAAGCCTAGACATTCAAGGAGAGTTCGTTGACTGGGGCGAGTGCAATGGCTTGTCCCTGCCTCTCCGAATAGGGGCTTGGAGAGGGTTGTTGCCTCCTGTCCAAGTGAGAGGGCTCCAGGCAGGGTAGAGATTCCCATAAGGCCTCTTGAGAAGCTGGAGCTGCACCCACAGGATAGTCAGCCCTGGACACTGGCAGCCCAGAAAAGGCTGCCAGCCAAGGGAGCTCTCTAAGTAGCCAAGGATGAAAACTTTTGCCCCTCCACTCCAGTCCCTGGCCCTCTCACCCCAGGCCCACCACCAACCCTGGGAGGCCAGAAGCCATGGAGGAGGGGAGGTGGCGTGGAAGGACAGATTTCACCCCCTTCGCCACTGTAGGACCTCAAGTCATGGGCCAGTCCAAGCCAGGAGGAGGGAGGAGCTCTGGGCTGGATGTGAGACTGAAGACTTGATTTAGACTCAATGAGACTTATTTTTAAACGCCTGAAAAAGTTGGTCTTCATTGCTGAAATGAAGCGGTTCTTGAAATTATAAGTGACCAGAAAGCTGTAGTCTCTCAAAGATGTCATCAAGGAACAGGGAAGAGACAGCCAGCAGGGGGAGTCTGAAGACAAAGGCTAGAGAGAAATAAAGCTGTTTCTAGTGTAACCACATTTGGACTGTTAGAAGATAGTCTCCTTTTCCTAAGATACAACATTCCAAGATCTGCCAAGAACCATCAGACTAAGCCATCAGGATTTCAGGAATCTGTCCCCAGCTCCTCCACAAATGAAGAGTGTGACTTTGGACAAGTCACTTCACTTTTCAGGGTCTAAGCTTCCTCTTCTGTCAGATGATATGATTGGATCTTGACGTCCAGTTACCCCAAAATAATTTCTCTATTTTGTTCCAAACTGTGCTGTGCCTTAAAGCAGCAGGACAAAATAAGTCACACACTAAGCTGGCTTTACAAATTGTACTTTGGTTATATTTGTTTGAAATGTAAAGCATAGATGAACAGCATTTGGCAGGAGAAAATCTTGGTACATCTGAAACCCTTAATTATACACTGTAGGCACCTCTGTAGCTTGGTCTGTGTCAAAAGACACCACATTATCAAATGACATGTTGTAGAAATATTCAGAGTTTTTGCAACAGCTTGTTCATCTGTGGCGTGATTGGCCTGTGTCAGACAAGTAGAATCCACATTTTCAACTGAGTCTGCATTTGAAAAGCTGAATGCTCCTATATTTAGATTAAAGAGCCTCTTGGCCAGATCCTGTGGAGATGAGTCCATGGAAATAGACTGTACTCAGTGGGAAGCATAGGGCCCGTCGCTGGTGACATATAGAGTTTATTCCAGATTTTGTATATGGTTAAAATACTCTCACCACACTGGGTATGAGGGGTCTTATGCACAGCTTTTTATGTATTTTACTATATAAATACTACATAAAAAAATCATACATATGTAATATATTAATAAGAAAATAAATTAGAAATACTTTTTTGCAACAAGAAAAAAATTAGTCTATAATCCTGCTACCTATAGAAATTATTTACATTTTGTGCCTATCTTTTCAGACTTTTTATACTTATATACATATGAATATATAT
This sequence comes from Choloepus didactylus, assembly GCF_015220235.1. NCBI lineage: Eukaryota > Metazoa > Chordata > Mammalia > Pilosa > Megalonychidae > Choloepus > Choloepus didactylus. The sequence goes on from NC_051310.1 coordinate 100,836,884, forward strand.
GAATATGTATACAAATATATATACTATACAAATATGAATATTTTTTACAAATAGGATTGTAGTATATGTTTGGTTTAATAACTTGCTGAGGACAGCAACGAGGTCTATGTGATGAGAATGCTGTGATTTAGGGGGTAGGAAATAAAGCCAGAAAGGGAGATTGTAGGGCCTTGTAGACCATGGTGAGGAATTTGGATTTCATTTAAAATTTCCTGGGACACCTTGGGAGGGTTGAGGCAGAAGAGTGACATGACTTAATTTGTTTTGGAAGATTCACTGGGCTCTGTAGGGAGATAGCCTGTAGGAGGCCAGGGGGAAACAGAGAGAGCAGTTAGGAAGATGTCTCAGCATCTGATCTTTGCTTTAACAATCATTAGTGGATGTGGGGACTAGTGCTTGTATTCTAGATATATTTTGAAGGTAGAGATGATAAGATTTGCTGATGAATTGAATGTACATGGTAGAAAAGAGAAGAGTCAAAGGTGACTTCAAGGTTTTTGGCCTGAGCGACTGGAAGGATGAAATGGCCATTTACTGAGATGGAGAAGGAGCAGCTTTTAGGTGGGGGGGGGGGGGGGGAGAGGGGTATGGGGAGTTCAGTTTCTGTCATGTCAAGTTTCAGCATCTATGAGACATCTAATTGAAGATGTCAAGTAGCAACTGGATACGCAAGTCGGGAGTTCAGCTGAGAAGAAGGGGCTGGAGACAGAAATTTTGGAGATGTTGGATGTGGCTGGCATTTTAAGCCATGAGAGTGGATGAGCTCTCCTAGGCCCTGGGAGAGAGGGTAGATGGAGAAAAGAAGAGGTCTGAGTGATGAGCTCTGGGGCACATCAACGTTTAGAGATCTGAAGGAGGAGAAGGACCTGGCAAAGGAAACTGAGAAGGAACATGCAGGAGGGGAGAGAAAGACCAGACGGTGTGGTCTCCCGGAAGTCAAGTGAACAACGTGTTTCAAGGAGGGAGTGATGGATGATGTCTAATGGAGCTGAGAGGTTGAGCAAGGTGAGGACTGAGAATTGAACCTTTGCATTTAGCAACACAAAGATCGTGGCTTACGGTCTGTGTCTAACTGATGATGCAGTCTTGTTGAGGACCTCTGAATCAGCCAACTCGACTTCATTTTATTGCTTTAATTCAGCAGACATTTATCAAACACTTCCCATGTGCCTCACACTCTACTAGGAACTGAGGGTGACCAAAATGATTCATACGCAGGCCTTGCCTCAAAAACAGATCAGGAGTCTGAGACCAAGGTTTATAGGAATGTCAGATCTGAGTCTTCTGATTCTTAGGGTTCTTTTCTCATACATTCAAATATGTTTGGAATTGAGGCTATATTTTGTCTACAAAATGCCAGTCCTGTCAGTGAGAAGGAGAAGGCTTTATGGACCCTTTAACTTTCCTTCCTGAAAGATCTATGCCTTATTTTTTTAACTTTTTATTTCGAAATAATTTCAAACTTAAAGGACAGTTGTAAAAATAATGCAAAACCCATGCAGAGAACTCCAATGTAACCCCCACCCAGATACCCAGATTCCTCAACTTTTAACATTTTGCCACATTTGCCATGTCATTTTATCCATCCATCCATCCATCCATCCATCCCTTATTCCTTGATAGAAAATCACCTCTTCCATTTCCTGAGTGGCTTACCATTCACCAATTAAGTAAGAGAACTTTCCCTTCTAGGTGAATGTTAAACATCTCATCTGCCAGGAGACAGTCATCTAATTTTCTAAATCAGTTGACCAAAAATGAATATATTCTCTCTTCTCTCAGACCCTCTGAGTGAACAGGTGTTTTTTTCCTACCTCAGAATAAACAACAGTCTTGTTTTGGTGTGGTTTCTGATCTTTGCTTTAACAATCATTAGTTCCCCGAACACTCACCAATCATCAAATATTTATCAAAAGTCCAACAATATATTCTCTCTATATATTGAGTCTTGTTTGAGAAACAAAACCCCAGTCAGAGTTTGCCAAGTCCTGGGGAGGAATTGGTTCCTTCGGGCAGGACAGGAAAACCTCAGAGGAAAGCAAAGAGAGATGGTGTGGAGGGCAAAGAACGGTCGTGGAAGGTTCCTGGGAAGATGGGGCATTACCTGGGCTTCAGAGGGTGGAAAGGATTTGAACAGGGAGGATAAAAGGTAATCACACAGGTCATTTGATATCCTTTTCAAGGATGATGCTGACTGTGATTACAAGTTAATAGTCACAGGTTGGCCTGAAGAGATGGGCGCATTCTCGGGGGGACTTCACACTGAACCATGTACACATGAAGCTCACTCATGTTAGCCGGTGCCTGAGGGGCCTGTGTGTAAAGGTCCTGGGTTACCTTTGGGGGGATGTTGATAGTACCCAGTTGTAGTGAGACACCTTAGAATTTGGAAATAAGATTGCCTTAATTTATCTATTTATTCTCATCCGTGTGGTAGACACTGAAGGTACAGCAAGACAAATAAGGTCTCTGTTCTCAAAACCCACAAACGGTGGTAACACGAGAATAAATCCAACACATTGTAAATGTGGATTTGGATGAACACAATACTTTTGTCAAGGTGACCTGCTTTGTAATGTTAGGGAGGCAAGACCAGAACATAATGGTAATTTAGTAAGTTAAAACTTAATTATTTATCACCCTGTTTAGATAAAAGCTATGTGAATAGAAGAGGGGCACAGCACAAAGAGAAGAAACGCCAGAGAACTAAAAACTTGCAGTGAATGTCTACAGAATCTATCAGGCCTGGACTTGTGATCCAGGGAGGGTCTTTGGGCTTCTCCATGGGCTGGATGGGGCTCCCCCTAGGTGCCCAGCCTCTCTACTTTCATTCCTTGTAACTTACTACCACTGATCAGCTTCCAGGCGTTCTGACACTGGGCCCCCGGTAGTGAACATGAGCATTTTGATACTGGAAGAGAAGCTTTCTCTCTTTCTCACACACACACAGTTCTAATAAATTGGCAGTCTGATTTTTGTATTTCTTGTGAATTTGATTAGCATGATTTAGTTAATCATGTTAAGGTTTACTCATCCTTGAAACTGACAAAACCAGAAGCCACAGCCTGACGCTTAGTACATTTGCCAAGCTAAAGCCAGAGAATGAGAATTTTTGATACACAGCCTTTGGGTCTTCCAGATATTATCTGTCATCATTGATCCCTCCTTGCTACATCAGGGAGTGTCACACTTCCCCCTCAATTCAAAATCTGAGAAATGTATTTATTTAGTAGACTTTTTTTTTTTTTTTTTTTTTCATTTATATGTGGGGATGAACTGGAGAGCTCCCTAATGTACCCCTTTAGGGAGAATGATCTCACCACCTAAGGCTGGAAAAGATGCCAAGGCTGGAGTGGGTCTTGGATTATGCTATGTAAATAGGAGCTCAACTATAGCACAAAGTAGAAAGTAGTCCCTAACTTGTAAGTACAAGAGTTATGAGACAGCATAAATAAACTTGGCATCATCATCTAGAGGCCACCCTATCTGATAGCAACAGTAAGACACAATGATGTCTCTTTTTAAGACCCCGAAAGTCAGAGTGCCAAACTGGAAACAACTACCTGCCCATTGAGCCCTCCTAACCTCCTCTAACAGATGACTGCAGCAGTGCTGCCCTCTACCAACGGGGCTAGTTCCCACGTCTCCTGCTGCCCTCTGCCTGTGTGGCTGCTTGTCTTCTGGCCCAAGACCTACGCCATACCTTCCACTGCTTTGTAGTTCCCCGTGGACACTCTAGGGATTATCCCAAAGTCTCTTTTTCTCTGACTGGAATCTGTTTCTTTTTTAAGGGCTGTCTCACCTATAATCACTCTGGTCACCACCTAGGTTATTGCATTTGTACACGGAGCTCCAAATGTCACAGGAAGTTGAGGCTCCATAGTGCTTGTCTGCCATGCCACTGGGACAAGCCATCGACTCATCTCTGGTTAGGTTAACCTGGGGCGCACTCCAGTGTTGGTTTCTTTCTGATCCTTACCTTTCCTTTAGTTGGATTAGGTTTTCTGTGCCAGAGTGTTATAGTCTAGGTTCCCAAACTGCCTTCTTATTCCTCAGTTTACTCATAAGAGACCCTGGAGGGCATGTTAGACAAATTAAACCCAACTTTTAAGCAAAAACTGCCTCAATCACTTTGCACTGTGCTAGGCTCACTAAAGATGATGTTCTAGCCACACTGGAGGAAAACATCTAAAACCAGTGAGAAGGAAACCGAATGATAATCTCCCAACTTGCCATGGCTCCTTGCAGTGGAATCAGATGCACTTGGGTTCTGGTTCCAGCTTAGCCACTCACTGACAGTGTAGACATGGGCAAGGTACTTAACTTCCCTGAACCTAAGTGTCCATCTCTGTAAAATGGAGCTAAAACCACGTACATTGAGGAGTTCTTGTGAAGATTTAGTGGGATACTGAATGTGCGTGAAAGCTTCCAGCAGCACACAGTTGTACAGTCACCACTCATAAGTCTGCTCATGTGATCGTGGGCAGAGTCCGTGGCACAGCTCAGAAAGAGTGACCATCGGGCAGCACCACGTGGACTCGGGAACATGTCCCTTGGGGACCATGTGCCTAAAACAGTGCCTCCCAACAGTTAGTGTTTCTTCTCCACAGCTCTCCCCACTTTCCCATCCTTTTCCCTCAAAGGAAGAATCGTTCTTCCTTTTCAAAACTAATGATCCCTGTATTCTCGATTTAGTCCTTCCCGCCTATGTCAGAACTGTATTTACATGTGTCATTGCTTCATCTCTATTGTCTGCATTCCCTCAACAAACTCAAGTCATGCCTTTGCTTGAAAAGACTCTTTCCTCACATACGGTCTCTCTTTCCTTCAACTGCCGAACTTTGTGAACACTCCTAAAATTTATAACTCAACGGATGTATAATGCACATCACCATGTACTAGGTGTGGTGACAGGACAGTGTGGAGCCATCACGCTGTCAGCACAGGATCGTATTACCAGGTCTCCTGCCTCTGTCTTGAGCAAGGTGGTCACCAAATCCTTAGCAACTTCTGGTCTGGTCTTCGCCCAACTCTGCCCTCACCTGGGGCCCTTCCCACAACAACCTCTCTTCTCCAGCCTCACCAGCTCAATTTCAGTTTCTCGAACCAGTCCCGCATTCCCTTCCACCAAAGGAAGGGAACACTTTTCACGTAATTAAGTCCTATGTCTTCTTTAGATACTGCTGCAAGCACTTGTAGACACATCACTCCCTTTGTTTAGAATGCTTAACTGTTTTTAAGTCTACATTTATGAGTGTGATTACTTGACTGTCTTTTCTACTATAACCGTGTCTGTTTTTACTACCAGTCCGTGCGGAGCTCCTAGCATGGTGTCTGGTGGTGGGAGCTCACTAAGCAGTGAAAGAACCAGAGATGAGATTTAAGTGGAGAAATAGTATGATCTGATTTGCATTTTTGAAAGACTTCTTTGGGAAACTGAAAATCTCGTACATTGCTGATGGTAATATAAAATAGTATATCCACCTTGGAAAACTGTTTGGCAGTTTTATTGAAAGTTAAACATACATCTATCCTATAAACTGATAGTACTATGCCTAGGTATTTACGTAAAAGAATTGAAAATATATGTTCACAAAAAGACTTATATGAAAGTGTTCATGACAACTTTTTCTAATAGCCCTAACTTATACAGAAGTGTTCATGACAACTTTCACATAATTGTAAACAACTCAATTTTCCATCAACAGGCGAACGGAAAAATCTGTGAATAAATGCAATAACATGGATGAATCTCTTAGACATTGTGTTGAGCTAAAGAATCCAGACACAAAAGAAACCATACCTTATGATTGCATTTCTATACTGTTCAAGAACAGGCAAAACTCATCTCTGGCAATGGGAATCAGAATAGCAGTTGTAAAGAGTTGTGAGGGGACTTTCTGGCATGATAGAAATTTTCTATATCTTGATTGGGGTGGTGAGTCTTTTCAAATCCATTAAACTGGATACTTAAAATGTATGTGTCTTGTTATATGTAAACTATACACCAATTTTAAAAAAACAGTACTGTGGAAAAAGACTTCTTTGGAAGCAGTGTAGTGGAGGTGGAAGAGAGGGATGACCTTGTATTTGGGGTGATATAATAATGCAGCTAAGAAATTTAAGGGCCACAGTTTAAATAGTGGCAAGAATCAGAAAAAGGGGGATGGATTTCTAGATTATTGAGGAGATAGAATTGACAGGACTTAAAAAGTGATTACATAAGAGGAAAGAGTTAAGAAAAGTTTGGAGTTCACCCTTTGGTAGAGTAGGTATAGTTGATGACAGTAGGGAAGCAGGTTTGGGGGGAGATTTTTGGTGGTGGGAGATGAGTTTTAGCAATGTTGAGGTGGTTGTGCCTCTGGGGCATCCACGTGTCTGGAGGGCAGAACTAACTACGGTTCCAAAGGTTCAGGGAGAGTCCTGGACTAGAGATAAGGATGTGGGTTCATCAAGTGGAAGGCACCGTTGAAATCATCATGAATGGGAGAGTGTATGGATAAAGCAGAGACAGAAGCTAAAAGCAGAACCCCAGAAAGCTAGACATTTAAAGGGCAGTAGGTAATGAGGAACCCTTAAAGGAGTCTGAAAAATTGTAAAAATGTTATGTCATAGAGGCTAAAGAAGGAGAAATGATTCGATAAAATAGGGAGGGGTTGATGTCAAATGCTGTAGAAGTCAGCTAAGAAAAGAACTGCTTCCCCATGCCGTCATCTCTCCTGAGTCCCCCAAACCTCCTCAACTCCCTCCTCATGCTATTAGAATGTTTTCCTTGAAAGTGGCCAGAGACCAACACGTCTCCAAATCCAGTGGCCTATTCTCAGCCTCATCTATATAACCTGCAGCATTTGACATCGCTGGCCATCTACTCCTCCTTGAAACTCTCTCCCCACTTGGCCTTTGTGACTCTCCAGGGTCCTTGTTACTCTCACACCACCCTGACCTTGGCTCCTCGTCTTGCTCTTAAACGTAATCATTCTCTGAGGTCCTCTCCCCTTTTCTTCCCTGAACATCCATTGTGCATGCTACGTGCTGATGATACCAGGAAGTAAAATAAGGGCCTGGCTTCCAAGTAGTTGACAACACAACATCATAGGGAGATGAAAGAGGATATCAGCAATATAGTATGATGAAAGGGTATTAGCAGGGTGCTCTGCTTAAAGAAGTTATAAAAGGAACAGTAGATATAAAAACATAGAGTCATAAATGGGACAGTGTATTGGTGTGATGGGGAGGGCCTCAGACTAACGTGGGGTTGAAGGGTGAGAGAGGAAGTTGGAAATGCCAGAGTGCTGTGTATAATGCTAAGGAGTTTGTGTGTTGTTCTGTAAGCAGTAGGGAGCCAGCTGGGGTCGTAAATAGAGGAAAGTCAGGATCACAAATTTTGGGGGGAAGATAACTAGTTTAATGAAGGGACGGACTGGGGAGAGTCTGGCGCGGAGGGGCCAGTTAGAAGGCTGTTTCAGTAATCCAAGAGAGAAATAATGATCTGAATTAAGTGAGCAGTGAAGATTGAGAAGATGATGAAGTTCCAGAGACATTTATGATATACATTCGAGAGGATCTGGCAACTGGCTTGGGCGGGGGGGTGGATTAAAAGATTAAAAGAGGGAGAGGTTGAAGATGACTCCACTGTTGTTAAATCGGGAGATCTGGGTGGTTGGTGACTTCAGGAACCAAAATAGAAACCACAAGAGTGGAAACTGCCTTTGGATGAAGGTAGGATAATGAGTTCAGATTTGGACATACTAATTTTGAAATTCTTATGGGACAGTTAGTTAGAGCTCTATTTTAAGAATGTTCAACACATAGATGGTGGCTGAAACCCTAGTGCTAGATGAGCTATTTCAGAAAGCCCATGTCAAGAAAGACCATCAGTGGGCAGAGATGGGACATTAAAAAATATCAGGATTCAAGGGTTGTGAAAAGGAAGCAAACCTCAAAGGAAATAAAAAGAGAAAGAGAAAGGAAGAAAACAAGTAGTGCACAGCATCCTGAAAACTAAGAGAATAGAGCATTTTAAGAATCAGAGAGTTGTTAACAATGTAAAATTCTACAGCAAAAATCCACTGAATATGGTAATTAGGAAGTCACTGGCTACCACATCAAGATTAGTTTTACTGGAGGATAGGGGTGGAAGCCATGGTGTAATGACATAAGAGAAAAAAAATAGAGAAAACATAATGCAAAATAAAGTCACTTTCAGACATGCAAAGACTCCAAAAACTTTCTTTCCACACAATTTTTCTGGAAAAAAAAATTACCTGAGGTTGTACTCTAGAAAAGGTGGAATCCAACAAAGAGGAAGACAAGGAATCTAGGAAAAATATAGAGCCAAGCCAGGAAGACAGTTGGATAGCAGGTCCACAAAGAAAAGTGTCCAAAATTGACCATTAAACAAGAAAATTAGGAATCTTGATAATTTTATTGTAAGATGAAGAAACCATATATTTCTATTTTGTCTACGAAGAAAGGCAATGAGAAACCTCAGCAGGGAAAAGCAAAACCTTTGGAAGAAAGCCATGTATCAAATATGAAACAAACTAAAACATGATTTTGAATGAAATGATGGTGTAAAAGAAATAAGAAACCTATATACTTGATTTTTCCATCTGGCCACATGGGTTTAATGAAACAGGATTATATCCCTTTCCATCATGATTTAAACACACTACCTGATTCTGCAGTGAATGTAGTCATAATATAAATGCTGCTTATTGATTTTCAAGTTTCAGATTCAGTTTATGAGCAGTTTACAAAGCATGCAAAACTACATATGGTTTCAGAACAGAAACTAAATTATGTAAACCTTGACATGTAACAAAAGTATTTGTACAGCTAATCAAAGTTGGAATGTTGAGAAGGATACTGATAATATAGTTAACATTTACTGACTCTGTCCCATGTTCCAGGCACTATTCTAAGCCTCTTACAGGTTATTGAATTTACAACAATGCCAATAGGTAGGTGCTATTTTTATAACCATTTTCTAGATAAGGAAACTGAGGCACAGAGAGGTGGAATTACTCAGCTATACAATGCAAGTGTTGAGATTGCCCCAGTTGTCTGGCTCCACAGCCTTCCACTCCACTCCGCTGTCCTGCCTCTGCTGGTGAGGCAGAGAAAAGTGCATGGGAGGTGCCAGCCAACTCATCTTATACCCTGGAGTCGGGAGCTGCTGACCCAAGTTGATGGAGCAAGAAAATTGTTTAAGCACATTATAAAAGTGACCTGAGATCATTGCCCCTGCAGTGTAGGACTGGGGTCAGAACATTGAGAGGAAAACATTTACTTTCTATTATTTTATGTACTTTTGAACCATTTGAATTGTTGTGGCTATGTGCATGGATTACTTCCATCATATAAAATCCTACCACTCCTTCAAGGTCATGGTTAAAAGTTTCCTCCAAAAGTTTTACTGACTCCTTCAGCAGAAAGTGGACTCTCTGTCTTGGGAGCTCCCACAGTGCTCTCCTCTCTCTCTCTCCTCTTTAGAAACCCACTACTCCAAACTTTACTGCAGTCACCCTTGATGTCACCTTGAGGACAGCCTCTGGCAGCTTAATCTGGCTTATCTGTGTAGCCTTGGCACCATGTCCTGCCTAGGGAGGGGCTCGATAATCAGTGAATTGGATGAGTGGATCCTGCTAATGCCAGACTGTGTCCATTTCCTTCAATTCAGGGAACTTGGAAGACAGTAGGGACCAGGGAGATGGAAGAAGGGAGAATTGCATAGCAGACACCCTGCCCCATTCCTCTAGAGAGACAGAATCACAGAATATCAATGCTGACATGCATCTTAGATCATTAAGTTCAATTCCTGTCATTTTACTGAGGCCAGGGAGCAGAAAAGACTTGACACATCAACCTAAATTTAATGTTCAATTGTAATTGCTATATCAACTTAGGTTCTTAATTATTTTTTTTTCCTGATCATCAAAGCCACATATGTTCAATGCTTAGCTTGGGTTTTTTCCCTGTATTCTCTCTGTATTTAAACCTGCACATGGTTCTGAGCTTTCATTTCTCTTTCGATGGTCTTAGTTTGAATGTTATATTGTAAGCTGGCACAGATTCTTTCTGGATGTCGTGAATGATGGATGGATGGATGGATGAATTAGTGACTTTCCCAGGATAACGTGGTGGTTTATGCCAGAGCTGGGACTGCACTAACCATCTCTCTTAGGGATGTCAAGCAGCTGAAGTACCTGGTGCAAAAGAGCTTCAAGGTTGTCATGACAATTATATCAGTCCCCTAACTGCCATCATCTCTGTAAGAATCAGGCCCTGCCCCTTATTTACAGGCTGAGATTAAGGCCCAGGGCCCTCCTGTGCTGGCATAGCCTAGGCTAGGAGTCTGTGATCTGCATTTGTTGAATCCAGCAGGACTGGTCTGACAGATGAGCCGAGGGAAATGGACCCAAACAATGTTGTTATCCAGGCCGCGCCAAGTCGTGAAAAGATAAGAGGGGGCAAATGCAGGTCCCAGACCTGGCTCAGGGACTAACTTTGGACCTTGGTTTCTTTGCCTATCAAATGAGATGGTTTGACCAGTCCCTGGTCAACGGTTCTTCCAGTATGAAAATGCCCTAAATTCTGCAACTGCAAAATGTCTCATCACTATCCAGAAATGACAAACCCTGCTGCTCCTGATTCTAGCCTGAGACCACATAGAGGGGATGCCCCACTCCTCACCCCTTCATCACCCACAAACTCCACTCCCTCTGACCCCAGCTAGAGCAGAGGGAGGGCGCCCTGCAGGCAGGTAATTTCCCCAAACCGGGCAGCTGCTGGCCCGGGGCAGGGGCAGGGGCAGGTTCTTCAGGGACTCCTTCCACTGGATGAGGTGCTCGGGGACCACTGCAGCTACCCTCACGGTAAAGAAGAGCCAGGTTCTCCAGAGAAGAAGGGGAGTGCCGTCCTCCTCCTGCATACAGATGGAGGCTCTTAGGAGTTAAGCAGTACTGGAAGAAGCCAACTGGGCTGGAGGGGTGAGGTGCCTGGGGCTCCATTTACAGCCAGTCCCCAAGTATGGAGTCCCTCGTCTCTTAATGAGCCATCTGTGTTTCTAGCCTCCATACTTCCCGATACGCTTCTCCACTTATACTTCTTTCATTCATTCATTCATTCATTCATCCATTCATTCATCAAATATGTACAGCACATCTATTGTATTAGGTGCTGAGGATGCAGTGATAAAAAAAGAGGAAAAAAAAAAACCCTGCTCTCAAGGAGTTTGCATTCCAATGGGGGAGACACTTTAATAAACAAATGATTATTAGATATATTATGCAAATAGTAAGACATGCTATGAAGAAAAATAAAGCAGATGAGGGAGATGCAGTCAGGGGGTGCTGTTTAAAGTAGGGTGGTCAGGGAAGGCCTTGCTAATAAGGTGACATTTGAGCCAAGACCTGAAAGAGGTGAAGGTACAAGCCATGGGACATATGGGGAAAAGCATTCCAGGTAGAGAAAAGACCCATAGGTGAGAGTGCATGTTTACAGAACGAAGTCAATGTGGCTAGACAGGATGAGCAAAGAGGGGAGAGGTGGAAGTCAGAGAGGCAGCAGAGCACAGAGCCTGGAAGGCCGCCAGGTGCTCATCGGGATGGGGAGCCTTTGGGAGGTGGCAAGCAGGGCAGTGATTCATCTGAAGCAGGTTTTAAAAGGATTTCTGCTGTGTGAAGGACAGATATCAAAGGGCAAGGTGGAATCAGGGAGACCAGTTAGGATTCAACTGCAGTGACCCTACTGAGAGAGGACAGGGGCTTGGGCCTGGGACGGAGAGGTGGTAAGAGGTGTTATGGTTTGGGATGTATGTTAAGGTAAGACTGACAGATCTTTTAAAAAAGTTTTAGCATGCAACATATTTAAACATTTACATACATATACCATAAAATACTAACCATTTTTAAGTGTACCATTTGGTGTTATTCATTACATTCACCACCACACATCACCAAAACTTTTTTATTACCCCCAAACAGAAACTGTGCACCATTAATGAAAATAACAGCTCCATTCTCCAAGCTCCCAACCCCTGGTAACCTCAAATTTACTTTTTGTCTCTATGAATTTGCTTATTCTGGATATTTCATATAAGTGGTATCATACAACATTTGTCCTTTTGTGTCTGGCTTATTTCACTTAGCATGATGTCTTCAAGGTTCATCCATGCTATAGCATGTATCAGAACTTCATTCCTTTTTGTGGCTGAATAATATTCCATTGTATGAATATACCATATTTTGTTTATCTGTTCATCTGTTGATGGACACTTAGGTTCTTTCTACCTTTTGACTATTGTGAATAATGCTGCTATGAACATTGGTGTACAGTATCTGTTTCAGTCCCTGGTTCCAGTTCTTTTGGGTATGTACCTAGAAGTAGGATGGCTGGGTCATATGGTAATTCTATGTTTAACTTTTTGAGGAACTGCCAAACAGAGCTGACAGATTTGCTGACAGATTGAATGTGGGGCGTGAGAGAGAGGAGTCAAGGATGACTCCAAGGCTTTTTGGCCTGAGTAACTGGAAGGGTGGAGTTGTCATTACTAAGATGGGAAAGGCTGTGGGTGGGGCAGGTTAGACATCTAAGTGGAGACATCTTGTAGGCAGTTGGATCCTCAAGTCTGGAGTTAAGGGGAGCAGTTGAGGATAAAGATATATATTTGGGAGTCATCAATAAGTAGACCTGTTCTGTCTAACATGGTAGCCACTAGCCATGAGGCTATCTAAATTTAAAATTAAAAGTAGAAATTCAGTTCCTCAGTCCCACTAGCCACATTGCACATTTCATAGGGCCAGTGGCTAGCACATTGGACAGCACAGACATAGGACATTTCCCCCACTGCAGAATGTTCTGTTGGACAGTACTGATATGGACAATATCTAAAGTCTTGAGACTGGGTGAGATTCCCCAGGGGAGCGGGTGGAGAAAAGCGAGCATTTAGAACGTGGGGTGCTAAAAAGGCGTAGTTTATGAAGGGGAGGAAAAATTCCAGCAATGGGTAGATTCCTACAAACCAAGAAAAGAAAATATGTTAAAGAAGAGGGAATGATTCACTGGGCCATAGTGACCAGCAGAGTTAGCAACAAGTAGGTTTTAGTGACGTGAACAGGCGCAGTTTGGAGGGAAAGTGGGTCCAAAGCCTGAGCGAAGTACATGGTAGATTCAAGAGAGATTGGGAAGAGAAGAAGTGGAGGCTGCAAGTGTTCACACCTTTTCAAACGGATGTGCTGTGAGGGAGCAGAGAAATAGAGGAAGGTGGAGAGGCATATGATGATAGGGGCTTTCTTTTTTCAGAGTAATAGAGCATGCCTGAGGCTCTTGGAATCAATCCAATGGAGAGGGAGAAGTTAATGATGCAGGAGAGAAGGGGGCAGTGAAGACAAGCATGTCCTTAAGTAGGGAAGAGCAGATGGGTTCCAGTCCTGAAGAGGCAAGGATTTCCTTGGATAGGACACGGACAGGCCACCCATAAAACAGGGGGAAGGCAGGGTCTATGGCAAGGCTGCAGATAGCAGAAGAGCTGTGCTGGTGGGAGCAAATGGAGGCTCTCCTATGATTGCCTCAGTTTCCCTAGGGAATTAAGAAATAAGATCATCAGCTGAGAGTGGCAATGAGGTATTGGATACATGAGAAGAGAGGAGGTGTGAAGTAGTCATCTGGGAAAGTGGGAGAGGGTGGAAATAGGATTGCTGTGTTGCACCAAGGGTGCTTGAAGTTTGTGTTCCTGCCAGAGCCAGCTTTCAGAGCCCTGGATACCCAGGAGGATCTACTGCATCAACACTAAGCTGCTTCCCTGTCGAGCCAACCTCTCTGCTATTTGTGCCCAGGCACACAAGCCCCCACTTCGGTGGAACCAGCCTCTTCACAAACAAGCCCTCTGTGTTCATACTCCCTTTGCATTGTTCATGTCAATCCCCTTCCCGTCAGTGCCCCCACCTTCCATCCCATGCAAAGAATGGTCATCGGGTCCCTGCCCTGTGCAGGGCACTGTGGAAAAATCGGAGATCCTACCCTAAAGGAACTCACAGTCTGTTAAATCCCCAGGAATGTCCACTGCGTGCCCATGCTGCACTCAAAGCTGATCTCCTCCTTGAAGCTTTCCATAATCACCCCAACTCACCTGATGTCCCCCTTTCCCTTCTACCTCCCCCAGGCCTGTCCTCCAGTGGTTTCTCTTGGATATGAGTTTATGTATAGACATTATTTTCTCAACCACCTTGTAAACTTTGTTGAACACAAAGACAGCAGAGTATGCTTTTGTTTCTTCTAGCAGCACTGATCCACAGAAATATGACATAGGTCACATATGCAATTTTAAATTTTCCAGTAGCACATTTATGTATTTTAATTAACCAGTATATCCAGAACATTGTCATTTCAACATGTAATCAATATAAAAAATAATGAGCTATTTTACATGCTTTATTTCATACTAAGTCTTCAATAGCCAGAAGGTATTTTGCACACATAGCACAACTCAATTTGCATGGTTACATTTCAAGTGCTCAATAGCCACGTGTGGCTGGGCTCCCAGGCTAGAGTATGTCACTTACACAGGCCACGTGGTAAATGTCTGATAAGTGACTGAATTGAGTGCTTCTTGGCAAGTGCTTTATACCTACTGTCTAATCCTCACAACAGTCTTATGGAAGAGGAACTGTCGTCCCATTTTCTAGATGAGAAAACCAAGATTTAAGAGGTTGCTTGCATTCAGTTGGTAAGTTATGAAACTCAGATTTAAATCCAGATCTGAGTCCAAGGTCTGTGCTTAATTAAGATAGAACATTTGAGCTGGAAGGTTCTGCAGAAAATTATCCAAACTGTGAGCTCCATAAATGTCACTTGTGTTCCCAACACCTAGCCCAGTGTCAGGCACATCTTAGGAGCTCATTTTTTGAATAAATGAATTGTTCTCATTTTGCACCTCTTGCCTTAGGAGAGGAAAGCCTGGGGCTAGAACCACACTGCTGACTCCTACTGCTCTGCCCTTGTTCCCAGCCCTTGTGCCCCAGGAAACCTTAGGAGTTTGACTTCTGAAGCTTTCTTTGTATTTGGGGAACAGATTTTAGCAGACACTCTCTTCCTTGTGTCCACAACCTCAGAATATACCATCTATCTTCCTTGTTACTTCCCTTTTCCCTTACTCTGACTACCCAGCAGCCTACAGGATGGGCAGAGCAGCTGAGCCTGGTTCCGTGATGGCAAATCCAGGTCTCCAAGTGGAGCCCGTGTGAACAGGCAAAGCTCACCGCACGTGGGCACCACCCCCAGCCTCTGTCACAGGGCCATGCTCCGTGACAACTCGAGCTGCTTCCCTGGCAGGAGGGCAGCACGAATCTCCAGGAGGGTCACGCTGACCAGCAGCCAGTGGCTGGCTGCCATGCCTGGCCCTGCAGCCTGGTTGCTGAAGCACCTCAGACTCGCTCAGGGCCCGGCCAGTCAGCATCCTCCCAGGAACTCCCAGAACCTCCCTCTTGCCAGAGCCATGAGAAGGGTGATAGATTGTAGAAGCTTAGAGCAGACAGGAAACAAAGATCATGTAGCCTGGTGCTTTTCAAACTGTAATGTCCTAAGCATCTCTTGGGGGTATAGGTCTGGGATGGAGTCTGAGATTCTGCATCTCTGACAAGCCCCCAGCTGATGCCTTCGTTACTTCTGGTCCAGGGACCACACTTGGAAGAGCAACGATCTACTCCATCCCCTGTCAGCCTTTTGTTATAGATGAGGAAACTAAGGGGAGAGGGTGATCAGTTATGTCTCCTAAGCATGAACTACTAATAAGTACTAACTGTATTTGCTATTTGCAGAATTCTTTGGCACCTATCACAGACCATCATATGCTAATATCCCCTTCTTCCATCTAGGCCCTTGTAGACAAGGACATACTAACTCTTCTGTGTACCCCCCTTGGAGTCCCACCTGAGAGGCCTGATGAGCTGTGGAAAGCACATTTCCTAGGGCTGGGCTAGCTGCCAGGGGCTCTGCAGTCAGCCACAGCAGGGCAGACCCCAAGTGGGACCAGAAAGGCCTCAGCAGCTACCAATCCTGAAGGGCAAGGTGGGCATGGAAGGGGGAAGCGTGTGATGCAGGAGTTAGCAGGGAGTCCAGAGGGTCACATACAAAGGAAGGTCAGAAAAGACCCAGTGGTCAAAATTAAACATATTAAAAGACTCCACATGCTTAGCAATGATTGCATGCTTCCTGGCACACTTCAAAATGGACAATGGCAGGTTTTCCTATTTGGCTTAAAAATCAGTTTTTCTTTTGATGCCAGTGATTTGGGTTCTGTTCAGGGCACACATAGAACTAAGCACAAGTAAATGCTGGGGGTCAGAGATGGCCCAAGTTTGGCTGGCTGCCAGGGTGCTTGTCTTCCCAAAGGTAAAAAACAAGGCTGCTACTGAATTCCAAGGGAAGAGCAGCTGCTGGAAAATTGCTCAGCTTTGTTTCTCCTGAGGAACAAAGTTGTCCTTGCACTTTCACTGCTGATGGTACCGCCAGCAGGCTGACCCCAGCACAACATTGACTTGTTGAGAACTCTCCTTTGGGTTTATGGATAACTGAGGAACACTTTCTGAATGCAGAGAGCACACTCATGGAGCCACCCAAGGGCCTTGCATTATGTTCCTGCCTTCAGAAAAGCAGCTGGACTAAATCTGGCAGAGAAATGTGCCTGCGGCATATTTTTAAAATTTACTAATTACGAACGCTGGCCTTAGGAGTGTCCAGTCTAGCGGAGATGGTACAGGGGCATGAATCACTATAACGCAAGGTAGAAAAGTGATTCCTGCCCTGAGAGAGGTACAGTTGAAGTGGGGGGAGAGAAGAGAGAGAGATGGCTCTTCCCCACTGTCTTCAAGTGGAAGCAATGCACTGGGGCTAGAGAACGTTTGATGGAAAAGCCAAGTGTGATTGAGGCTCGTGGATAGGGGGACCCTATTCCAAACAGAATTCTGTGAGCAGAGCAGGTGAAAAAATTGTGTGTGTGTGTGTGCATGTGTGCACTGACGACAGGTGTGCCTGGGTAACTGGCTGGAGCAGAGTGCATGAAGAAGGAAGAGAAATGGCTTTAAAACTTGAGGCCAGATGGCGGGAGGCCCTGAATCTCAGGCCAAGGAATTGATACTGGTTTCAGTAGACTATGGGGGGCCACTGAGGGTGTTTGAGCTGGGAACGAGCAGATCACAGCTGCACTTTAAAGAGTCATCTGGTAACAGCACACAAGATGTGTCCAGGCAAGAAGCCTGGAGGACAGAATGCCTGTCAGGAGACCACTTAAGAGAAGGAACAAAAATCCAAACAGGTGGAAGCAATTCCTTCTGCCTCTGAATCCCCACAGCACTGTATCTGTGCCTCTCTCATGGCACTTACCAATTTTCCCCTTATGTGTATTTTTAAATTAAAAAGTATATTTTATTCATTGGAAGGAACCTTAGACAGTATAGAAAAATGTGAAGAAGAAAGTAAACAATTAACCTGTAATCTGACTACCCAGAAACAACTACTGCTAACATTACGGCCTTGGCCTTTCCAAATTTTATATATAATTCACATTATCTTGTTTTTTGTTTGTTTTTTTGTTTTTTTTTGCAAAAGTGGACATTGCTTTAAAACATACTTTTTGTGATTACTTTATAGTGGACATCTTTCGAAGTTAATGATATCTAGATTTTTAAAATGGAAATATCTTTGTCTTGTTTTTTTTTTAATCAAAGATACTCATGAACAAAAAACACTGAGGAATGAAAGCTGTCAAGAACCCCACTTCTCTACGTGTAACCGCTGCTAACAATGGGCTGTACCCTTTTGGACCTTTTGGATGGGTGGAATTTGGTAGGGAAAGTCAAGATACTACTTCCTTCCAGTGTGTTCTCTTGGCTCACCCAGCCTACAATCTGACCCTAAGGTGGGAAGATGCCTGAGCTTTTCTAGTCACTTTCAGGATTTACAGGTGATAAACTATCCAACCAAAATAAACCTTCAGCCTTGGATCCAGTCAACACTTCCCCCAGCCTTCAGCCTGACGTGGTCTGCACCAGCTGTTGTATCCCCCTCCCTCACTTACTCTGCTCACTCTGATCCTCCAGAGGTGTTTTTGTAAGTTCCTTAGAAACCCACCTCTTGTATCCTGCACACTCCCAGCCCTCCTGGAGGCTCTGCATGCACCATTCCAGTTTTATTAGACGTCTCACTCCTTCCTAGGTTGCTGGTTCTGGTGCTCTGCAGCTTTGTGACCTGGATGCTGCCAAGCTGCATCGCTCTAGGACTGGGAAGGGAGCAGAGGAGGAAGTTGGTGTGGTGCAGTGGCTAGAGCAGTGTTTTTGTTGGAGCAGCACCCGGGGTCTGGTTGGCATTGTTCCTGGCCATATAGCATCCATGCCTGACCTTCGGGCCTGCATTAAAAATTCTTATCTGGTGCAAAGTAGTGAATTCACTTTTCACTAAGAACCTTGACTTGTGCTGCATCCTTGCTTCACTGTTCCTACTGCTCTCTCTTCTCACTCTGCCATCTCCCACGGCCCCACAGCCTGGGAGTCTGGCCTCAGTTTATCTACTTGCATGTTTCCCCCAGCTCCAGGGGATGCCCGTCAAGCTTTTGTAAGCTCTCTCACCCTGTTCCTCTCCAGTCTTATATAATGTGCTGGGCTCCACAGCTCATCAACAAGGAGATGCCACTTCCCACGTGGCACCCGGCCCCCAATCTCTGTGCGGTTCTCTTAGGGTCCCTCTCACCTGGCTTAAGGTGGAAGGCGAGCACCTCTTGCTCACTCACAGGGAAGTTCCCCTGCACTCTCCACACCAGTGAATTCCCTTCAGAGACCCTGCTGTCCTCTCTAGTGAGTCTCTAGCCTTCTCACTACAGGCACCTACAGGCC